>NC_080168.1:124815244-124842443 GCF_950295315.1 Erinaceus europaeus | reverse complement strand
AACATTCCACTTAAAAGAGGACCCAACCATTGTTTGTCAAATAGATAAACACCTGGGTGAGTGTTTCTCTTGTCATATTAAGAGACTGCTTCCTTTTTGCTCACTGTCCAGAAATAACTGAAGTAAAACCAACAAACCATCGAAATTAAAATTTGAGAATGGTGACCATGCATCCTTCCAAGGACCATTTACAAAATGGACGCACTCAAACAAACAAACAAAAAAACCACAGAATGAGGCTCAGAGGCATATTGTTATAAAACAGCCTGTGCAGTTGAGGAAATAGTGATTGGTGATTGGTCATATTATCCAACCATTCTGAAACGATAGTGAATGTCAGCCTTGAAGTGCAGCTTACGTTTTACTGATGATTTCCAGAGGCTTAAACAAGAAATGACCCAGGTCAGGCTAGTTTCTCAAAAATAATAAGCCACATTAAGCTGTGTTTATGTGACCACACTGGCTTTGCCTGTTCAGGGAATTTTCAAGGCTGAACTTTTTTAATTTTTATTTTTTATTTATTTATCTTAACACTGTGCCTATCTCTTGTTCCATCTTTTGAGGGGATGATCTTCCCAAATTATTAGACTTTTCCCAGTAAAGTTAACACATTTATTAAATGAACCTTCTTTAAAATTTTTTTTATTTATTCCCTTTTGTTGCCCTTGTTGTTTTATTGTTGTAGTTATTATTGTTGTTGATGATAATGTCATTGCTGTTGGATAGGACAGAGAGAAATGGAGAGGGGGAGAGAAAGACAGACACCTGCAGACCTGCTTCACCACCTGTGAAATAACTCCCCTGTAGGTGGGGAGCTGGGGCTGGAACCGGGATCCTTAACGCCGGTCTTTGTACTTTGTGCCACCTGCGCTTAACCCAGGCTGCGCTACCACCCGACTCCCATAAATGAACCTCTTATGGTTTTATAATGAGCTTTTCTTATTCATATTTTATTTATTTATTTATTTGCTAGAGACAGAAATTGAAAGAGGAAGGGGAGATGAATGGGGGAGAGACAGAGACACCTGAATTCCTGCTTCACCACTTATAAAGCTTTCCCCCTTCAGGTGGGGAGTGGGGCCTTGAACCCAGTTCCTTGCACATGGTAATATGTGCCTTCTACAGGATGTGCCACCACTTGCCCCTTTTCCCTTTGACTTCTTCTTTTTATTTATTTATTTATTTTATTTTTTTTTTGGTTTTTTTTTTTTCAATTTTTTTTTTATTTAAGAAAGGATTAATGAACAAAAATATAAGGTAGGAGGGGTACAACTCCACACAATTCCCACCACCCAATCTCCATAACCCACCCCCTCCCATGACTTCTTCTTTTTAATATTTATTTATTTTCCCTTTTGTTGCCCTTGTTGTTTTTCATTATTGTTGTAGTTATTGTTGATGTCAGATAGGACTGAGAGAAATGGAGAGAGAAGGGGAAGACAGAGGGGGAGAGAAAGAGAGACAGACCTGCTTCATCGCCTGTGAAGAGACTCTCCTGTAGGTGGGGAGCCAGGGACTAGAACCGGGATCCTTACGCTGGTCCTTGCGCTTGGCACCACGTGCCTTAACCCGCTGTGCTACCGCCCGACTTCTTCCCTTTGACTTGTAACCATCTATGTAAGGAAGTCTCTAAGACAGATTCCAGAGGCCACCATTTCCTAGTATTCAGGATCTGTTCTTCCTTTTAAAGGTAAACTGGACACACCAGCAAATTTCCTTTTTTCTTTTTTATTTATTGTTATTTTTCTTTATCTTTTGATCGGCACCAGGGTTATCCCTGGGGCTAAGTGTCTGCACAGCATATCTACTGATCCAGCTGTTTTTTCCCTTTTTTCTTCAAACTTTGCCTTTCTTTTCTTTTTTCTTTTCTTCTCTTTTCCTTTCCTTTCTCTTTTCTTTTTAATAGGACTGAGAGAAATTGAAAGGGGAAGGGAAGATAGAGAGGAAGTCATAGAGATGCCTGCAGCTCTGTTTCAGGAAAGCTTCACTCATGGCGCGTCCCTGCTATTTGGGGACGGGGGGCTTGAACTCAGACCCTCACACATGGGAATGCGTATACTCAACTCTCTTTTTTCTTTTTCTTTTTTTTCTTCTTTTCCTTCATTTCGTCTCAGAGCACTGATCAGCTGTGGCTTGTGGTGGTGCTAAAAATTCAACTTGGGGTGGGGGGGCCCAGGGGGCGCACCCAGTTAAGTGCACAAAGTCTGAAGCGCAACGATCTGCACATGGACCCATGTTCTAGCTCCGCAGTGAGCACTTGCAGCAGGGGTGCTTCACAAAGCAGGTCTGCAGGTGTCTATCTTGTTCTCCCTCCCTAGCTACCCCCTTCCTCTTAATTTCTCTCTGTCCTATCAAATAAAATAGAAAAAAAAAAGAGGGAAACAAATGGCCTCCAGGAAGAAAGAAGGAAAGAAGGAAGGAAGGAAAACTGAACCTGGGACTGCTACTATTGCCTCAGGTATGAAAGTCTGTTGCTGTACTGATGGTGCTATTCCCTCCAAGTACATGACATATTTCTTTGATTTTTATTTATTTATTTATTACATAGAGGCAGCCAGAAATTGAAAGGGCAGAGGGAGATAGAGAGGGAGAAAGACAGAGAGACACCTGGAGCCCTGCTTCACTGCTTGCAAAGCTTTCCCCCTGCAGGTGAGGATTGGGGGCTGGAACCCGGGTCCTTGCACATTGTGACGTGTACACTCGATGACAGGTGCGCTACCACCCGGCCCCTATGACACATTTCTAATCAGTAGGTTATAGCAAAAGTTTTTTTTTTAATTATTTCTTTATTGGGGGATTCATGTTTTACAGTTGACAGTAAAATACAATAATCTGTACATACCAAACATTTCCCAGTTTTCCACATCACAATTCAACCCCGACTAGGTCTTCCTCTGCCATCCTGTTCCAGGACCTGAACCCTCCCTCCCCACCCCAGCGTCTTTTACTTTGGTGCAATACACCAACTCCAGTCCTAGTTCTTTTTTAAAATTTTTATTAAAATTGTTTTTATTTATTTATTGGCTAGAGACATCCAGAAATCTAGAGAGAAGGGAGTGAGACAGAGAGATACCTGCAGCCCTGCTTCACCACTCTCAAAGCTTTCCCTCTGCAGATGGGGACTGGGGGATTGAACCTGGGCCCTTGAGCATTGTGACATGTGTGCTCAACCAGGTGCACCACCACCCAACCCCTCCAGTCCAAGTTCTTACAGGAGAAGTTTTGATTTGTCGATTCTGTGATTGAGGTGTGAAAATCCAGTCACTTCTATTTCGACCTCACTGCCTTAGAATCTGTGGTGTGGGAAAGCCATCTGCAGTGTTGTGAGTTGCCCCATGAAGAGGCCCACACCAAGGAGAGCTGGTGTTTTGCTACCATGATACATTAGAGCTGGACCTCAGTTGCTAGGGCGGCAAAATGACAATTCTCTTGTCTACTCTGGAGATCTGAGGGCATGTTATGTAGGAGTGAGTTGCCAGAGATAACCCGACAAGTACTAGGTCTATTTTTTTTTTATTGTTGTAGTTATTGTTGTTGTTATTGATGTCATTGTTGTTGGATAGGACAGAGAGAAATGGAGAGAGGAGGGGAAGACAGAGAGGGAGAGAGAAAGACAGACACCTGCAGACCTGCTTCACCGCCTGTGAAGCAACCCTCCTGCAGGTGGGGAGCCAGGCGCTGCAACCCGGATCCTTATGCCGGTCCTTGCGCTTTGCGCCACGTGCTGCGCTATTGCCTAACCCCAGATCTATTTTTTTTTAAAGTATTATTCCTGCCAGACTCAGATTCTTGTTTGACCTTATGACTTATTTATTGATTGATTATTGATTGATTGATTGATTACCAGAGCACTGCTCAGCTGTGGCTGCTAGGGGTGCAGGGAATTGACCCTTGGACTTTGTAGCCTCAGGCACCAGAGTCCCTTTTGCATAAGCGTCATGCTATCTACTCCTGCTACCTTTTTTTTTTTTTCTTGAACAGCAGTGTTCTTCAAAAACGAAAACAGGCTTGAAAGCCTTTTTATATTGATTTATTGTGGGTCGCCTGCTGACGTATAAACAGTCCTCCCTGCATGAACCACACGCTGGGATTGGGACGGCACTTCTCAGAATGGACAATAATAGCTTTGTTTCCCTTCAGTCACCTGCTTGTGGTTGAAACAGCCGTGGGCTTCCTGAACCACAGCAGAAAGCCTGCTAGTGTCATCTGCATAGCCATAAGCAGATAGCTCGGCCGTTGCCTTTACACAGCTCTGCCTTCTTCCCCATGGCAGAGTGGTCTTGTGAGATGCACATGTCTCTTTCATTTGTGACGCAAATGGACTGAGCAGAGGCAGCGGCTGCTGAGCTGCTGAGGGGGTTACACAGTTCATCTTCTTGTATATTTGTCCAGGTTGGAAGGGTGAGGAACAGACCACCCCCACCCTCCACCCCCTCAAACTTCACCCCAGGAAACTTCTCCAGATCTCATCTCTCACGGCTGTGTGCTGGACTTGTTCTTTCTGGTTGCTGTGATGAATTAGTACTCCTATTTCCTTGAGTAGTGACTCATGGTTTTCAGTATACACATCTTTCACTTCTTTGGTCAGCTTTATTCCCAGGTATTTTATTGATTTTGCTGCAAGCATGAATGGAAGTGACTTCTGGATATCCTCTTCTTTGGATTTAGTGTTTGCATAAAGAAATGCCACTGATTTTTGTACATTGATTTTGGAGCCTGACACCTTGCTATACTGCCTAATAACTTCCAGTAGTTTTCTGCTGGATTCTTTAGGTGTTTTTTTTTTTTTTAAAGCTTTTTTTATAGTTTATTTTTATGTATTTATTATTTATTTTCCCTTTTGTGGCCCTTGTTTTTTATTGTTGTAATTATTATTGCTGTTGTAGTTGTTGGATAGGACAGAGAGAAATGGAGAGAGGAGGGGAAGACAGAGAGGGGGAGAGAAAGATAAACACCTACAGACCTGCTTCACCGCTTGTGAAGCGATTCACCTGCAGATGGGGAGCCAGGGGCTAGAACCTGGATACTTATGCCAGTCCTTGCGCTTTGCGCCATGTGTGCTTAACCCACTGTGCTGCTGCCCAGAATGGAGTCCCCATTCTTTAGGTTTTTCTATGTATACTATCATATCATCTGCAAATAGTGAGAGCTTGACTTCTTCCCTTCTCATCTGTATTAAGTTTGATTTCTTTCTCTTGCCTGATTGCTATGGCAAGAACTTCCAATACTACGTTGAAGAATAATGGTGACAGTGGACAGCCCTGTCTAGTCCCCGATCTGAGGGGGAATGCTTTCAGCTTTTGTCCATTGAGTATGATGTTGGCTGTAGGTTTGCTATATATGGACTCCACTATCTTGAGGAATGTTCCATCTATTCCTTTTTTTTTTTTTTTCTTTGGTTTTGGAAGTAGGGGAGGCATCAGATGGGCTTAAATAAGCATGATAAAATCACCCTCTTACAGTCAAAGGAACCCTCCTGCACTGCTGGCTGGAATGTAAATTGGTCCAGTCCCTGTGGAGAACAGTCTGGAGAAATCTCAGAAGGCTAGAAATGGACCTACCCTATGACCCTGCAACTCCTTTCCTGGGGATATACCCTAAGGAACCCAACACTCATCCAAAAAGATCTGTGTACACATATGTTCTTAGCAGCACAATTTGTAATAGCCAAAACCTGGAAGCAACCCAGGTGTCCAACAACAGATGAGTGGCTGAGCAAGGTGTGGTCTGTATACACAATGGAATACTACTCAGCTGTAAAAAATGGTGACTTCACCGTTTTCAGCCCACCTTGTACAGAGCTTGAAGAAATCATGTTAAGTGAAATAAGTCAGAAACAGAAGGATGAGTACAGGATGATCTCACTCTCAGGAAGAAGTTGAAAAACAAGATCAGAAAAGAAAACACAAGTAGAACCTGAACCGGAATTGGCGTATTGCACCAAAGTAAAAGACTCGGGGTTGGTGGGTGGGGAGAATACAGGTCCAAGAAGGATGACAGAGGACCTAGTGGGGGTTGTATTATGTGGAAAACTGGGAAATGTTATGCATGTACAACTATTGTATTTACTATGGAATGTAAAATATTAATCCCCCAATAAAGAAATTAAAAAAAAATCACCCACTTATATAGGAAACTAGCCCTCTGCCGTAAAAATTCAGAGAGGAAAAAAGAAAAAAAGTTCCCAACTTAATTCCTCTGCTTATCACCTCACTCTTGCCATCCATGCTCCTAGCTGTAGAAAGCACCCTTCTACTTTCCTGGTTTGCAAAGAAAAAGAAGTGAGCACGTTAATTTCTCACCCAAGAGACACTGAGGGCAGCCATGTAGGATACAGAGTTCTGTCATTCCTCTCATGCACAAAAGACTAAGTGAGGAGGGAAAGGGGGTCCTCATAACCCAGCAATCATCTCCAGCCCCTTTGACAAGCCCCGACATAATGATTTTGATGATCTTTCTAGGTGACCTTAATCCCCACTTGAGCATTAAACAGCAGTTTGTCCAGTCATGATCTGGCTGGATTTAATGTCAAACTGAGTATCTAGAGGCTCAAGAACTGATCATGCTGGTTGTCTCTGTCCTCCACATGAAAAGGAGCTGTTTGTGTGTTAGTCTATATTTTTAAATTGACAACTGGCTATCAGAATTGTATGCAGCCTCAGGAACATGTGAGAATCACAACAAAATAAGAATGGCCCTTCTCTTTATCTGTGTGGGCAGTTCTAGATTCTAGAATCTGAGAGCTGACTCCTGGAAGTACTTTTTTTTTTTTTTTTTTTTTGCCTCCAGGGTTATTGCAGGGGCTCTGTGCCTGCACTACAAATCCACTGCTCCTGGAGGCTATTTTCCCCCTTTTGTTGCCCTTGTTGTTTATTGTTGTTGTTATTATTATTGTTTTTATTATTGCTGTTATTGTTGTTGGATAGGACAGAGAGAAATCAAGAGATGAGAGGAAGACAGAGAGGGCTAGAGGAAGACAGACACCTACAGAGGACTCCACCAATGTGTCCTGGAGCTCCACTTCCCCAGAGCCCCACCCTACTAGGGAAAGAGAGAGGCAGCTGGGAGTATGGATTCACCTGTCAACGCCCATGTTCAGTGGCGAAGCAATTACAGAAGCCAGATCTTCCACCTTCTGCATCCCACAATGACCTTGGGTCCATATTTCCAGAGGGATAAAGAATAGGAAAGCTGGGAGTCAGGCTGTAGTGCAGCAGGTTAAGCGCAGGAGGCGCTAAGCATAAGGATCCTGGTTCAAGCCCTGGCTCCCCACCTGCAGGGGGGTCGCTTCACAAGTGGTGAAGCAGGTCTGCAGGTGTCTGTCTTTCTCTCCCTCTCTCTGTCTTCCCCCTCCCCTCTCCATTTCTCTCTGTCCTATCCAACAACAATGACAACAATAATAATAACTACAACAATAAAACAACAAGGGCAGCAAAAGGGAATAAATAAAAAATTTTTTAAAAAAGTTAAAAAAAAAAGAATAGGAAAGCTATTAGGGGATGGGATATGGAGATCTGGTTGTGGGAATTATATGGAGTTGTACTCCTCTTATCCTATGGTTTTGTTAATGTCTCCTCTTTTAAATAAATAAAAAAAGAGAAAAAAAAAGAAAAGACAGACTCCATCAGACCTGCTTCACCATTTGTGAAGCGACTCCCCCGCAGGTGGGGAGCCGGGGGCTCGAACCGGGATCCTTACTCTGGTCCTTGCGCTTTGTGCCACCTGTGCTTAACCTGCTGCGCTACCGCCTGGAGCCCCTAGAAGTATTTTTCCTTTTCTTTTTCATCTACCTACCAGGGTTGCAGAGGCTCCGTGCCTGCATCTGTGGCTTTATTTATTTTCTTTATTTCTCTTTTTCTTTCATGTTTTAGATATTTTTAACATTTATTTATTAATGAGAAAGATAGGAGGAGGGAAAGGACCAGACATCACTCTGGTACATGTGCTGCAGGGGATCAAACTCAGCACCTCATGCTTGAGAGTCCAGTGCTTTATCCACTGTGCCACCTCCCAGAATACTAATTTTTCTCTTTTGACAGGGATAAGAGAGAGAGAGAGAAGAGAGACAGAGAGGAGAGAGACACCTGGAACACCATTCCACTGCTTGTGAAGCCCACTTCCTTCAGGGAGGCATAAGTGGCTTGAACCCAGATCCTTTTTTAAAATATTTATTTATTATTTAGTCCTTTTCGTTGCCATTCTTGTTTTATTGTTGTACTTATGACTGATGTCATTGTTGTTGGATAGGACAGAGAGAAATGGAGAGAAGAGGGGAAGACAGAGAGGGGGAGAGAAAGATAGACACCTGCAGACCTGCTTCACCGCCTGTGAAGTGACTTCCCTGCAGGTGGGGAGCCGGCGGCTTGAACCAGTATCCTTAGGCCGGTCCTTGCGCTTTGTGCCACCTGTGCTTAACCCGCTGCGCCACCGCCTGGCTCCTGAACCCAGATCCTTTTACCTGGTAACGTGTGCTCTCCACCAGGTGAACCACCATCTCCCCCTCCACCCACATGTGAGTCATTTATTTCAGTAACACAATGAGTTATATAAAACTGTTCTTATTTTTATTTTATTTTATCTTATAATGAAGACTGGAGCCAGGGAGCAGTCCCATCACCTGTCTAGGGCAGAAGTGTAGATGTGACATGCATAGGCCTTTCACTCTCTCCCAGACAGACAGGCATATACAAGCCAGAGACAGCCACTGTGGCTGAGGTAACCAGCCAACCTGTCTTCTGAGGACTTGTAGACGCAATCACCCCTCCCAATATCTTACTGTACAGATAATAACTCAGAAATGGGGACGGCCTGGCCCCTGGGCCATATTAGTTTGTGACATCATTCAGTCTGGCCTTGCTAAGAGAACTGTAGGAAGAACTTGAAATCCAGTGAATCTCTACCCAGACAATAACTTAGGTCACTTGCATGTGAGATATCAGGATCAGGCAAAAACTATTAGGGTCACGGGTCCCTTGGAATAGACCTAAAATAGACCTATAGACCTATGAGCTCTTTCCAAAACGGAGATCTCAAATCTCATCTGTAATATTCCAGCCTTTAGGTTCATGATTAGTCAACAGTTTGTTCTGCTTTTTATCTTAACTCTTTTTTAGCCACCAGGTTCCAGACATTATCCTGATGCCAACCTGACTTCGCTGGGCAGAAGACCCCACCAACATGTCCTGGAGTCCCACCTCCCCAGATCCCTACCCCACCAGGGAAAGAGAGACACAGGCTGGGAGTATGGATCTAACTGTCAATGCCCATCTTCGTTGGGGAAGCAATTACAGAAGCCAGACCTCCCACCTTCTGCACCCCATAACAATCCTGGGTCCATACTCCTAGAGGGATAAAGAATAGGAAAGCTTTGGGGGTGGGGAGGAGAGATTGGATATGGAGTTCTGGTGATGGGAATTGTACCCCTCTTATCCTATGGTCTTGTCAATACTTCCATTTTATAAATAAAAAAGTAAATTAATTCAATAAATCTATAAAATAATAAAGCTTTGTTCATAGCAACACAAAGTGCTAATTTTTTAAGTTGATCATTTTATATAATCTGCACATTATATAAAAAATTAATTAATCTGTAATAGCTATCCACATGGCCCTTGGCAAACAAATAAAAAGGTCCCCCCTCTCCTGTAGTAGATGGTAGAGATGTCATTAACGACGACAGTAAAAATGAAAAACATGAAGAATTTCTTTACCTGGCCAGATACCTGCCTAGGAACTGTCTGGAGATCATCTTATTTAATCCTCACAAGAGCGGAAGGAGTTCCTGAGTTACTAGACTTCTTTCAGGTCAACAGAATTTAGATACAGGGAGTCGGCTTAAGCGCAGGTGGTGCAAAGCGCAAGGACCCGCGTAAGGATCCCGGTTAGAGCCCCAGCTCCCCACTTGCAGATGAGTCACTTCACAGGTGGTGAAACAGGTCTGCAGGCGTCTCTCTCTCTCTCTATCTCTCTGTCTTCCCCTCCTGTCTCCATTTTTCTCTGTCCTATCCAACAATGATGACATCAATAACAACAATAATAACTACAACAATAAAAAAACAAAGGCAACAAAAGGAAAAATAAAGAAATATAAAAAATTAAAAAAAAGAAGTTAGATACATTGCCCTATGCTCTACCGCTGGGAAATAGGTGAACAGAGATTTGAAGCCCTGAACTAGTGGGAAGCTAATCAGTCACTGAGAAAATTCTTCAGTCAGCCAGGTCCCCAGAGAGTGGTGAATTCCAGGCTCTGCTGACAAGGACACTGGAGTCTTGGGTTCCTCCTCCTCCTCCCCAAGAACAGGATCTTTTTAGTTGCACTTTTGATTTTAATTGAGGGGATAAAGGGTGTATGGCCTACAGAAAAATACACTAGTTTGTACACGTGTAACATTTCTCAGTTTTCCACAACAATTCAAACTCCTCCCCCACTAGGTTCTCTTCTGCCGTCATGTTCCAGGATCTGAACTCTTCCCCCACTCCTCACCATCCCCGGTCAATCCCAGAGTCTTTTACTTTGGTGTAATACATGAAAGCCAGTCCAGGTTCTGCTTTGTGTTTGGTTATCTTTCAAATTCTATTATTATTATTATTAGTAGTAGTAGTAGTAGTAGTAGTAGCGGTAATTAAATGATCGACAAGACTGTGAGATAAGAGGGGTACAATCCATACAGTTCCCACCACCAGCCTACCATATCCCACCCCCTCCATTGGAAGCTTCCCTATTCTTTATCCCTCTGGGAGTATGGGCCAAAGATCTTAATGGGGAGCAGAAGGTGGGAGGTCTAGTTTCTGTAATTGCTTCTCCACTGGACATGAGCATTAACAGGTTGATCCAGACCCCCATCCTGTCTCTGTCTTTCTGTGGGGCAGGACTTTGGGGAGATGAGGTTCCAGGATACATGGGTGAGGTCTTCTGCCTAGGGAAGGCAGGCTGGCATGACGGTAGTATTTTTCAACTTCTATGAGTGAGACCATCTATTTGCACATTCTTATAGTTTATATATGTATATATATTTTCTATTAGATAGGACAGAGAGAAACAGAGAGGACAGGGCGATAGAGAGGGGGAGAGAAAGATAGACAACTGCAGGCCTGCTTCATGGTTCATGAAGCAGACCCCCCTGCAGCTGGGTATCAGGGGCTCGAACCTGGGTCCTTGCATTTGATGATATAATCCAGTGAGCCATTGCTGCCCCACCCCCATTCTTCTATTCTACTGCGAGGGTTCTGTCCCATTTCTTTAAGAAGTTGTTCAGCTTTATTATCCACAGCCCACCTGAGAACCATGTACACTGGCAGTCAATGAGTTAATATGTTTCTGAGACGTGTATATTTTTGGCATAGACTCTAACCAATACAACCATGGCTTTTTTCTTTTTTTTTTTTTTTTTTAATCCCTCGCAGGCAACAACCACTCTTTTATGCATTCTATAAACATTGAGTGACTGCAATGGCCGGGACATGGGCACTGTGCTTGGCCTACACTGGTGTTTGTGGCAGGAGTGCTGTGGAAATGCAGTGCCCCATTCATTCATTGCAGTGACTTTCGTGCTAGGAGCCTCAGGCATCTTGACAAGCCAATGCTCTGGCCTTTCTCAAGTCACATGAACTCAAGCGCTATTTGCTGGGCTTATCTGAAGGGCTGAAATGATTGCATGGTGAAGGAAAAAATAATAATAATAAAGAAGAAAACAGCTAGTCTGGGCCTAGATGCATTCTTTCAAATTAAGGGTGCTATGTTCCTCACCATCAAATAGATGCCAGAAATTCAGTTTCAGCGGAGAAGTATGTGGTAGTTTTCACTCAAGGACTTAAGACAATGCACTACGATGTGTGTGGTTAGAATGCTCGAATAGCTGGATACTCCTTTTTCCCATTTCTAGACCATTAGAAGAGAGGTTTCTTAAAAAAAAAATGTCTTTATTTATTGAATAGAGATAGCCAGAAAGCAAGAAGGGGAAGACAGAGAGGGACAGAGAGACACCTGCAGCCCTGCTTCACCACTTGCAAAGCTTTCCCCCTAGAGGTGGGGAAGGGATGCTTCTTTGTTTAGATGTTGTCATTATTGTAATCTTTTATCCCCCCCCCCCACAGAAGTTTGTCTTTTTATTTCATATGGAATGACCATCATCTGCAAGTACATTGCTTATTGTCCTTCCTGATTCTAGGACAGTCAGTTTACCCTGATGTGAACAAGTCAGGGGCCTCAGAGCCCAAAGAGGCCGTAGTCTGAGATGTAATGAAGACTCTGTCGGGGCCTGATTTAAGTCTAGTCAATGAGGGTCTGACTGAATTGGCCATCTCTCTATAACACTGTGAGACCTATGGAACTTCACATGCTTCCTCTTATTTTATTTCTGCGCTGAAAGAAGTTATGAGGTTGCATGGTCAGTGGAAGCATTTGCAGGTCACAAGGAGTCATGCATTTATTTGGTGGATGACTTGCGAGTTCATCTTAGATGGGCTGTTTAATCTTTTCCGTGTTTTGTTTCTCCATCTGTGAATGTGTGATAACACAGGCTGGGCTTCTAAGCAAAGTGCTCTTAGGAAGGATCTAGAAGGTATGCTACTTGGAAATCTTTTTTTTTTTTTCCTTTTCAAAAAAAAAACACAAAAACTGTGTATCGCATTTGGCTGGAGAGACTGCGATTTTGAGGCATGTGCAGTAGCTTTATAAGAAGTCAGTTGGAGCCAAAGGCCTTGCTAAGGAAATACCAGATCTGAAGGGAGGGAGGAATCTTCCCAGTATTTTATGCATTTAGAGGTGACTTCTGACATGAGCTTACTTGTAGCTGCTGTAAATTATCCCCCAGGGTGGGGGGGAGAAAGAAATTATAAGAGCACCATTTGAGAATCCATATGACATTCATCCACAATTAAAAAGGGCAAGTAATTATGTGCTCAGCTTCAGATGATGAATTACCGATGACACCTTGTTAGTTTTGCCCCGTTGCCTAGCGGGGGACTTTGTGCTGAAGGCAGCCAGCCCTGTAGCAAGCGTGTTGTCAGTTCTCGCAGAATGTGAACATTAGGGTACTCAGATTCAGTCTTCCTCTGTTGAGATCTAAGTTGCTCTGGAGCTTTCAGATCGCAGATGCTTTTATAAAATGCACACACAGGGAGTCGGGTGGTAGTGCAGCGGGTTAAGCGCACGTGGCACGAAGCACAAGGACGGGCTTAAGGATCCTGGTTCGAGCCCCTGGCTCCCCGCCTGCAGGGGAGTCGCTTTACAGGCAGTGAAGCAGGTCTGCAGGTGTCTGTCTTTCTCTCCCCCTCTCTGTCTTCCCCTCCTCTCTCCATGTCTCTCTGTCCTATCCAACAATGATGACATCAATAACAACAACAATAATAACTACAACAATTAAACAACAAGGGCAACAAAAGGAAATAAATAAATATAAAAAAATATTAAAAGAATTAATAAAATGCACACAGATACAATCAGCTTTTTATCTTTGGACCACTAGGATTATTTTGGTAAGCATCCTTTTTTTTAATTACTAGTAATTTAATAATGATTAACAGGAGTGTAAGATAACAGGGCTATAATTCCATACAGTTCCCATCACCAGAGTTTTATGTCCCATCCCCTTCATTGGAAAATTCCCTATTACTTATCCCTCTGGGAGTATGGACCAAAATTCCTTTTTTCTTTCTTTCTTTCTTTCTTTTTTTTTTACCTCCGGTGTTATCGCTGGGGCTTGGTGCCAACACTAAGAATCCACTGTTCCTGGCAGGCAGTTTTCCCATTTTTTTTTTTTATTGAACAGGATAGAGAGAAATTGAGAGGGAAGGGGGAGAGAGGAAGATAGAGAGGGGGAGAGAAAGATAGACACCCACAGACCTGCTTCACTGCCTGTGAAGCATCCTTCCTGCAGGTGGGGAGCCTGGGACTCGAACCAGGATCCTAGCACAGATTCTTGTACTTAGTACTATCTCTACTTAATCTGGTGCACCACCACCTGGCCCCCAAGGACCAAAATTCTTTATGGGGTACAGAAGATGAAAGGACTAGCTTCTGTAATTGCTTCTGCACTGCAAAAATGCATCTGGACCCAGATTTTTTTTTTTTTTTGCTTCCATAGTTTCCAATGCCTAGATCTTAAATATATACATGTACGTTTGAACCTTAACATGCATGAGTCAAAGTTGGTGGATTCCCTCATTTCTGACAACTTCTTGTGTGTCTGCGTCTCTTTCTCCCTTTTCCACCCCCTTAGTGCCACCAGGAAGAGACCTGTTGTCTTCCTCCATCTGAATTTTCCACCGGCAGAGTGTCAACTCTCAGGGTCAACTCTAGCCCTGAACGGAATGGCCAGATGCATAGTTCTGATGAGTGAGTGTCATGCTGGTTGGCTTTGTCTGGACTTGCCTACAAGTCCTTGCATATAAGTAAACAGAAGTGCCCTGTGCAGTAACCCCACCCTAGAGTGACAGACAAGACCTCAGGTTAGTGAGAAAGCCAGACAAAGGCAGGAAATGTTGCTCCCTCCCTGCAAGCACAGCTGACAGTGGCAAGAGGATGGGCTCACTTCCTCTCCAGATCCAGGGTTGTGCTTCTAGAACAATGAGGGCTTCCTAGGCTAAAAGAGCCACCTTCTATGAGTTGTGACAATTCATCAATCTATGTTACACTACACTCTAAAAAAAAAAAAAAAGTCCCCAGCAATTTCATCTTGTAATATCCTGGGGGAATAATTATATGGTTAGATTGTAAAGTAATAGTTATGCCCACTGCATACTCTCTCTAATCCTCTTAAACTAGAATGGACCTAAATGTCTGAACAAGAAGAACTGGGCTCAGGAAAACCTGGTGTTTGTCTAGATCTCTTTGCCAGAGATCTTTATTTCTAGCTTTTAAAAGGAGAGCAGAAAACAGCAGGGCTTTAATTTCAGATTGTAGATACCCTTAGAGAACTCGATGGAAGTTATCAGTCATCTCCCCAGAAAAATACTTAAATGGATGGCATTTACATATTAGATCGGAAGATAGATATCACTCAGAGATAAGTAAAGAATACTTAATACAAAAACACTATGGAAAATAATAGTCAATAATTCTGGCGTTTAGAGTAATGACACAGCTGATTATAAGACACACTTAAAAAAAAAAGCGGGAGTCAGGCGGTAGCGCAGTGTAGGTTAAGTGCACGTGGTGCAAAGCGCAAAGACCAGTGTAAGGATCCTGGATCGAGCCCTAGGCTCCCCACCTGCAGGGGAGTCGCTTCACAGGCGGTGAAGCAGGTCTGCAGGTGTCTGTCTTTTTCTCCCCCTCTCTGTCTTCTCCTCCTCTCTCCATTTGTCTCTGTCCATCCAACAAGGACATCAATAACAACAATAATAACTACAACAATAAAACAACAAGGGCAACAAAAGGGAATAAATAAGTATATATTTAAAAAACAACTCAACTATGTAAATGTGGGATAAAAAAATGTTGTTTGTTTGTTTGCTTGTTTCATTTTGTTTTTACTGTCTTACAGGCCCTGGCTGGGTCTGGAGGTTAAGCTGACAGAGACAGGTAACAGGAGAGAAACTCACACACTTCTTTCCTAAAGGGTTTGTGTGACAGAGGGGACTTCACAAGGAAAGGAGAACCCATAGACATTAAGCTGTACATGTTACGCTTGGTTTGATGAGGCTTGTTCCTTTATGGGGGAATAGGGGAGGGGGAGGAGCATAAGGCCACTCCAGGCAACTGGGGGGTGGGGGGGGGGTGGACTCAGGACTGCCAGAATTCTTGTTGGTGTCCTTTTGTCTTCAGAGATAAGGAACCTCCTTTCAAAGGGCAAAGGGAAAAGCAGTGACCTTCCTGCTTTTGCTGTGTTGTTGTTTTTTTTTTTTCTTTCTCAAACTCCTTTTGCTTTTATATTTATTTATTTTTATTTTTCCCAGAGCACTACTCAGCTCTGGCTTATGGCAGTATGGGGTGATTGAACCTGGAACTTTCTGAGCTTCAGGCATGAGAGTCTCTTTGCATAACCATTAAGCTACCTACCCCCACCCTTGCTTAAACATTTCAATAAGCCAAGTGCCATGGTTTGGGGTTGTGCTATCAAGAAAGGCTTTGTGAGACTGACCATGAAGATGTAATCAACTTCTCTGGGAAGTGACAGTGTGGTTTTTCTAGGAGTCTTCATTCTGTTTCCTTCCTTCCATTTCTGTTTCTTATATTCTATTTTTCAGACACACAAAAGTTGCATTTACGTAGAGAAATATACCATGCAAATTTATTTACATTTTTTTTTCAGAATCTGTAATTGGCTTTGGCAAATATACTGGTAATCTGGGGGACACTTTTAACATTTAAAATTTTTAAAAAATATTTATTTATTTATTTTCCCTTTTGTTGCCCTTGTTGTTTAACATTGTTGTGGTTATTGTTATTGACATCATTGTTGTTGGATAGGACAGACAGAAATAGAGATGTGGGGAGACAGAAAGGGGGAGAGAAAGAGAGACACCTGCAGACCTGCTTCACCGCCTGTGAAGCAACTTCCCTGCAGGTGGGGAGCCGGGGGCTTGAACCAGGTCCTTAAGCCGGTCCTTGCGCTTTGCACCACATGCACTTAACCCTCTGCACTACTGCCCGACTACCAGCATTTTTTTTTAATTCAACAAACGATGAAGTAATACGAGGCACTATTTCTGAGATTCATCTAGAGTTATTCTAAAAGGACTAATTGACAGACTTCTTGTCAGTACACAGATGAAACATATTTGGAAGATTCAAATGAATCAGAACCAATTATAAAAGACCAGCACCACTCAAAGCTCTCAAGAAAAGTCAGTCCACAGGTGACTTTTTGCTTGACATCACAGCATTTCCACTTCAAAATCTTCTTCCACAGCTCAGTGTCTTTGAAGACATGTATCATTTTCCTATCTTTCCTCCTTAAGAGGCATATGGGAGAAATTGTTTTGCTGATACGGGTCTGATTTCTTCATCTGAAGGTGTAGTTTGATACAGCCTCTGTTCACTGACAAATCTCGTTTTAATTATCTTTATTTGTGTATTGGATAGAGACATCCAGGAATTGAGAGGGGAAGGGGCAAGAGAGAGGCAGAGGGACCACCTGCAGTACTGCTTCACCACCCTCAGAGCTTTTCCCCCCTGCAGGTGGGGAACCCAGACCATTACGTATTGTAATGTGCGTTCAACCAGGTGTGCCACCAGCAGGCAGGCCCCTATGGCCAGTCTCCTTAAGGGAAAAAAAAAGTTAGTTTAGGGGTTACAAATGTAGGGGCATCAAGTTAGCAGCTGTACCCTCCTTTTTTTAAAAAAAAACTTTATTGGGGATTAATGATTTACAGTTGAGAGTTTAATACAATAGTTTGTACATTGTAACATTTCCCAGTTTTCCACATAACAATACAACCCCCACTAGGTCCTCCTCTGCCATCATGTTCCAGGACTTGAAATTCACCCTCCCACCCCCACCAGAGTCTTTTATTTTGGTGCAATACACCAACTCCAGTCCAAGTTCTGCTGAGTGTTTTCTCTTCTGATCTTGTTTTTCAACTTCTGTCTGTGAGTGAGATCTTCCCATATTCATCCTTTTGTTTCTGACTTATTTCACTTAACGTGATTTCTACAAGCTTCACCCATGATGGAGTGAAGAAGGTGAACTCACCATTTTAATAGCTGAGTAGTATTTCATTGTGTATATAGACCACAGCTTGCTCAGCCACTCATCTATTGTTGAACACCTGGGTTGCTTCCAGGTTTTGGCTATTACAAATTGTGCTAGTATGAACATAGGTGTACACAGATCTTTTTGATAGATGTGTTGGGTTCCTTAGGATATGCCCCCAGGAGAGGAATTGCAGGATCACAGGGTAGGTCCATTTCTAGCCTTCTGAGATTTCTCCAGACTGCTCTCCACAGAGGGTGGACCCATTGACATTCCCACCAGCAGTGCAGGAGGGTTCCTTTGTCCCCACAACCTCTCCAGCATTTGTTGCTGCTACCTTTTCTGATGTCTGACATTCTCACAGGAGTGAAGTGGTATCTCATTGTTGTCTTTATTTATAGTTCTCTGATAATCACCATATTCCCTTTTGGGGTGACATGACTCCCTCACCCTCCTTTGGGGAATATTCTTCCTCTGTGCTGTGATTTCAGTGAGACAGGCACCACTCTCAATCCAGAGTGAAAACCTGACCTAATTCAGTTCTGGCCAATTAGAGCAGCCTCTCCCTCTAACCATTACGACTGTTTCAGAAATGGGCCTATGGATCAGTGAGATTCAAAGAGAAAGCTCTCTCTTAAAACAAACAAACAAACAAACAAAAGAACACATTGATTTATTTTAGGAGAAAGAGAGATTGGCATGTCACTCCGTCAAATATGGTTCTGGAGATGGAATCAAGGGCCTCAAGGATGCTTGCAGGGTATGCACTCTGCTCACTGAGCCACCTCCCTGACAGTGAACAAGAGAGAACACTTAGTAGAGGTAACTCCAGCTAGGTTTGCTCATTGCTGTGAAACCAAGCTTCAGAATAGCAGAACAGAGCACGAGTTGAGAAGAGTTTGGGGCTGGACATCAAGTCTTGGGGCATCCCTGGATACGCCCACTGTGTTCATTCATATGTATGGAAGCAGATTTGCAGCTGGAACGTTCAGTTATGCCTGGTAATAATTTCCCCTTGTCTGAGTCACTTTATGGGTGGTCTGTTTCAGGTGGGTCCCCACTCATAGCACACTGGCTTCCTAATCATACTTGTTGAGCACTTCTCAAATACCAAACCTTATAGTAACAGACCCTCTACACACATTCTCTTATTTACTTCTCACTATCAGTGTTTAAAGACTGGAAAAGAGCTCCACGAAGGAAATATTAATTATCAAATAGTAAGAGATACATATTTGAACTCCTATATGTTTAAAATCATATATATGTATATATTATATTTATTTATTGGATAGAGACAACCAGAAATTAAGAGGAAGAGGGAGAGATAAAGAGGGAGAGAGAAATAGAGACAACTGCAGCCCTGCTTTACCACTCATGAAGCTTTCCTGCTGCTGGTCGGGACTGGGTTTGAAGCCAGGTCTTTGCACATTATAGCATGTACACTCAGCCCGGTGCGCCACCACTCAGCCCCCAAATCCTGTATACTTTATCCAGCATACCAGCTGAACTGAACAGCAAGACTTGAAAGTGAGGCCAGCTAGCAGGTGGATTACTCACTCATTCTGACACTCATCTTAAATCACAATTTGCAAAGGGCTGTTTTGACGGTAACAAACAAGTATTCATGTATTTGTTTTACAGGTTTTTTTTATTACTTATATAGGGCCTGGGCTGTGCCACACCTGGTGAAGTGCATATCTTGTCATGCTCAAACCCCCAGGTCCCCACCTACAGGGGGAAAATCTTCACAAGCACTGAGTCAGGACTGTAGGGGCTTCTCTGTCTTTCATCTCTCTCTCTCTATCTCCCTTCCCTCTCGATTTCTTTCTGTCCGATCCAGTCAAATACATAGAAGTTAAAAAAATGATTTTTTTTAAAGTTTTTTTTTATTGGGTTGTTGAGAAAGTCATGACACATGTTTGCATAGAAAAAAACATGCCATGCCGTTCTTTTTCTATGCAAATATGTGTTTGCATAGAAATGGAATGTTGACAACCCAACATTCATGAGAGAGGGGACAGAGAGAGAGAGAGAGAGAGAGAGAGAGAGAGAGAGAACCAGATCATTGTAGCACCTGTGTTGCCAGGCCTCCAAGTAGGGACCTCAAGACTGAGAGTATAAGGCCTCAGCCACTGTGTCACCTCCTGGGGCAAATGAGTCTTTATTTAGTATGGCCAGTTTTAGGGGCTAAATCTTTGTTTTCCTTGAGTTTTGTTGTTAGTGTTCCCTAGGTATTAATTCTATCTGATTTATGAATCTGAAGCAATGCTTAACAGAAGAATCCCAACTGTCTCCACTTCACAACTGAAGAGTCTGGAGAGAACTCCCTGACATGATAGGTTATCTATCCTTCAATGGCAAGGGAGCTGTTGGCTGTACACCAGCAGACTTTTGAGATAAAGCAGGGGTCCTTGGAGAATCCCCGAGGGCCTACAGGCTGCTTTGGCGATAGCTTGTTAGGTTTATGGAGTGAGCTTTCTCCTCAAGAATATGAGGAAAACAAGGAGCTTTATGACTTCTTCTCTGCTCACAGGTTTGGCTTGCTTACACTTCATGGAACAGAAACAGTTCTCTCTTGAAGATGAGAAGAAACCACGGTAAACACATGCCTGGGAAGCACCGAGTATGGTTTTGACTCCAGCTTCGAGGTTCACGCTGTACTCATAACATCCTGTTCTCTGGGGTTGTGATGTGGTAGATAGCAACCCCTCCCCAGCCTGAGGGACTGTTAACAGCTGCTCTGTGGGGGCTGGTGCCTTCAACCTCCTCTGTCACTTTTACCATCAAGGACTTGTACTTCCGGTCACTGTGAGAAAGCACTTTTTACTGTCTCTAAAATTAGGGTTTCAATTCCTTTGGGGGCACATTTGGCTAACTGAAATATTATTGTAAGCTCAGAGAGTATTAGAGAGTGAGACAGAGAAAGAGAAAGAGAGAGAGAGAGAGGAGAAGAAGAAGAAGAAGAGGAAGAGGAAGAAGAAAGGAAGGAAGGAAGGAAGGAAGGAAGGAAGGAAGGAAGGAAGGAAGGAAGGAAGGAAGGAAGGAAGGACAGTCACTGAACATAGGAGACAACTGCTCTGTTGAACCCTGATGCTATAGTCAGGACAGGAAGACTGCCAGTTGGGGGATGGAAAGAGATGACACTTGAATCTGGAGATAAAAATGTAAGTGAAGTCATTTTCCCTTCTAGGAGCTGGGATTTCAGACATCTCATTCAACTCTCAGGAGGAACCTGGAGGGTAGGAGATTACTGTTTCTGTGCTGCACCGATTAGCTTCCAGGTGAACTCCTGTTTTTTTATTATTATTATTATATTTATTTATTGGATAGAGACAGCCAAAAATCGAGAGGGAAGCGGGTGACAGAGAGGGAGAGAGATAAAGAGACACCTGCAACACTGCTTCACCACTTGCAAAGCTTTCCCCCTGCAGGTGGGGACCGGGGGCTCGAACCCAGATCCTTGAGCATTGCAATAGTGCACTCAACCAGGTGCACCACCACCCAGCCCCTGTGAACTCCTGTTTTATAAAACACATCTACTTAAAAAATACACAAAGTGAAGGATATATTTTTACTTCTATTTTTTAATTATCCTTCTTCTCTTCCTTCCTTTTAATATATATATGTGTATGTTTTTGCTTCCAGGGTTATTGTGGGGCTCGGTGCCAAATCCACTGCTCCTGGAGGCTACTTTTTTCCTCTTTTATTGACTCCTTTTTAAAAATCACTGTTGTGGTTATTGTTATTATTGTTGTTGTTATTGATGTCATTGTTGTTGGATAGGACAGAGAGAAATGGAGAGAGGAGGGGAAGACAGAGGGGGGAGAGAAAGACAGACACCTGCAGACCTGCTTCACTGCTTGTGAAGTGACTCCCCTGCAGCTGGGGAGCCAGGGGCTCGGACCGGGATCCTTACTCCAGTCCTTGTGCTTTGCACCATATGCGCTTAACTCACTGCGCTGCCGCCTGACCCCCCCCTTCCTTTTAATATTTTTATCTCTCTGTTTTTATTATTAGATATAGACAGAAATTGAGAGGGGAAGAGACAGAGAGACACCTGCAGCCCTGCTTCACCACTCGTGAAACTTTCCCCCTGCAGGTGGGGACCAAGGCCTTGAACCCAGGCCCTTGCTCACTGTGATGTGTGTGCCTCCACCTGGCCCCCTTCCTTTCTTCTTTTCCCACCAGGGTTATCACTGGAGCTCAGTGTCATGATGAATCCATTGCTCTCCTTGCCTGCCGCCCTCTTTTCTCCCTTAATTTGATAGGACACAGAGAAATCGAGAAGGTAGGGGGAGATAAGAGAGGATGAAAGAAAAAGAGACAACTACAACCTTACATCACTGCTTGTGATGTGTCCCCCTGCAGGCGGGGAACAGGGGCTTGATCCCTGATCCCTGTACATGGTAACATGTGCGCTTAACCAGGTGTGCCACTGCCTGGCTCCCATTTTCGCTTTTATTAAAATGACTAGGATCTTGACCCTAAGTTGACTCTTTGCATTTGGAGATTCTGAAGGCAAGTGGGAAAGGCACTGTATGTGCTGGTCAG
The DNA here is from genome assembly GCF_950295315.1 of Erinaceus europaeus. Classification (NCBI taxonomy): domain Eukaryota; kingdom Metazoa; phylum Chordata; class Mammalia; order Eulipotyphla; family Erinaceidae; genus Erinaceus; species Erinaceus europaeus. Next base: position 124,820,256 of record NC_080168.1, on the reverse strand, counting down.
TTACAAAGGCAGAAGATGCTCCCTACCTGTCTCCTCCACTGAGCTGCAAATTCATTGCTTTGCCATTTAGGAGATGGACAGCAAAAGTGAGTTGGGCTGTTTGGATGTGTTAGACAGCACATGCACTTTGTCAAGACCAGCTCCATCACTGGAATCATGAAGATGCTTTGGGAAAGAGATCTTTCATCCAGATCTTTCATCCTGAGTGTTCAGGAATATATATGCCTGCCTGGTATCACATGGACTTGAATGCCTCCTCTCTTTCTTTGATCTCAAGATCTCTATCACATATGAAGTAAAAGAAAAAATGAAATACTTAACCCCTGTGGAGAACAGTCTGGAGAACTCTCAGGAGGCTAGAAGTTGACCTTCCCTATGATCCAGCAATTCCTCTCCTGGAGATATATCCTCAGAAATTCAACACACCCACCCAAAAAGATTTGTGTATACCTATGTTCTTAGCAGCACAATTTGTAGTAGCCAAAACCTGGAAGCAACCCAGGTGTCCAACAACAGATGAGTGGCTGAGTAAGCTGTGGTCTCTATACACAGTGGAATACTACTCAGCTATTAAAATGGTGATTTCATCTTCTTCACCCCATCTTGGGTGGAACTTGTAGGAATCATGTTAAGTGAAATAAGTCAGAAACAAAAGGAAGAATATGGGATGATCTCACTCATAGACAGAAGTTGAAAAACAAGATCAGAAGGAAAAACACTAAGCAGAACTTGGACTGGAGTTGGTGTATTGCACCAAAATAAAAGACTCTGGTGGGGGTGGGGGGGTTTCAGGTCCTGGAACAGGATGGCAGAGGAGGACCTAGTGGGGGTTGTATTAATATGTGGAAAACTGGGAAATGTTATATATGTACAAACTACTCTATTAAACTGTTGACTATAAACTATTAATCCCCCAGCAAAGAAATTTAAAAAATGTCTCCCCCCATATCATTTTATAGAGTGATACTTTTTAAATAATAAATATCCTTAATATTTATTATTTTTGATAGAGCAGACAGAAATTGAGAGGGGAGGGGAAGAGAGAGGGGGAGATAAACAGAGAGACACCTGCATCCCAGCTTCAACACTCCTGTAGCTTTCCCCCTGCAGTTGGGGACCAGGGACTTGAACCTGGGTCCTTGAGCATGGTAATAGGTGTGCTTAACCAGCTGTGCCACTGTCTGGCCCCTTGAGTGGTTCTTCTAATCAGTCACAGGATTACTACTCTAGTCTCCCCTCACTGAGATAGGAGGAACAACTTGACATTTTAGATTTGTTGATATGAACTATAGATAGGTTGTCCTCCAGACAGGGGTATAGATGTTGGGGAATGGAAGACAGAGATTAGACAGATGTGACAGAAACATGACTGGGTGGCAGTGGGCAGCTGGGAGGCATCAACCAGGAAGACCCAATATGGAATAAACAAAATTCCTAGGATGGTTGTCTGAATGAGTTTTAGAGATTAAAATAACAACAACAACAACAACAACAATGGCCTACTTGGCTTCCTCAGGTGATAATATATAGCTTGCTTCTGTTTTCAATTTCGGTTCACTGTCGTTTCATAAGCAGAAATCACATGTCCATATATTTAAGTCCCATTCCTTTCAGAGAGAAATGGGAGACAGAAGAAATCTGAATATAGACACACGGTGCCAGGCAACAAACCTAGGTTCTTCTTCTCCTTTTTTAATTTGACTATCTTTTATTTCTTTATTGGATAGAGACAGCCTGAAATCAAGAGGGGAGGGGGCGATAGAGAGGGAGAGGGACAGAAAGACACTGCAGCCCTGCTTCACTGCTCACAAAACTCCCCCCTGCCGTTGGGGACCAGAGGCTTGAACATGGGCCCTTGCGCATTTTGACACGTGGGCTCAACCGGGTGCATCACCGCTGGGCCCCTTAGGTTCTCATGAATGTGAGAATCTGTTAAGAATCCCCTCAGGCCAGTTTCTATTCCACCACTGGGAGAAGGGAAGGAGGGAGGAGAGGAAGGAAGAACGGAGAGAGGAAAAGGTGGATAATCTCTTGCCTAGACATAAATAATTTATTATAGATTATGATGGGGAATGAACAAGGCATGGTCTCTGTCCTCTAGAGAGGTCACAGCTTCAAGAACACACAAGATATCACCCATAGGAGGGGATGAGCAGCTCTGTCTGGCAAAAGAGTGAAAGTTCTGAAGGGAAAACTTCCAGAAGGAGCTATCTGACAAAGATGTTTAAGTGAAAGGGAGAGTCACCTAGGAAGTGAACAGCTGTTTTATGCAAAGAGTTGAACAAAGACACCATGGTCAGCTGGGCCTGTGAAAGTCTACGTGGCCCGTGACTGTCCTGTGAAGTGGAGAAAATAGAGGGGGTGAGGGATGACTTGGCAGCATGCAAACTATACAGTCTTAAATGTCTGTACTTTTTTTTTTTTTTTTCCTCCAGGGTTATTGCTGGGGCTCGGTGCCTGCTCTAAGAATCCACCGCACTTGGCGGTCATTTACTTTTTTCCCATTTTTTTGGGTAGGACAGAAAGAAACTGAGAGAGGAGGGGGAGACAGAGAGAGAGAGAGAGAGAGAGAGAGAGAGAGAGAGAGACCTGCAGACCTGCTATGCAGCTTGCTTGTGAAGTGACTCCCCACTGCAAGCGGGAAGCTGGGGACTCAAACTGGATCCTTGTGTGGGTCCTTGATCATTGTACTATGTGTACTTAACTGGGTGAACCATCGCCTGGCTCTCTGTGCTTCAGTTTCAAGGAAAAGGTACAGCCCAAACACCTGAACTTCTGATGACACTGTGGAAGTGAGCCGAGGCTTCCCAGTTAATCAGGATGAACGGGCATACATTCTTACTTTTCTTATGTTTCTACTTTGGGACTGAATTTACTTTTCAAATAACCTGGGAAGATTAGCTTGGAATTCTCAACTTTCAGAGAACTCTTTTCATTATGTTTTTCTTAGCCGCAGATAGGGTTTTTCTTTCCTTTCTTTCTTTTTTAATCCCCTTCAAGCTTCATTTTTCAAACGCTTTAATTTGGGAGACCATTAGTCACGAAGGTGTTTCCATAGCAAATGTGTGTGGGATGTCCTAGCTGTGTTGGCAAAGGTTCAAGGAATCTTCTATCATGCTGTTGGGATGAGGTCTGGCGTGCTGGTGAGAGAATTCATGGCATTCTTCCCATGGCTGGAGGCCTCCATGTAAGGACAAGATAAAAAGAGACAACAGAGAGCAAGGAGAGGAGTCCTGGAACCAGAACAAGTGACAAAGGGAAGATAAAAATGGAAACCCCAGTTCAGTGTGAATAATAGGAATGCAAATGGAGCTACTAAAATAGGAAGGAACATGACTTTTCAAAAAGGAAAAACAAAGGAAAATTGTAGTAGCAAACAGCATCTCTCACGGTAAAATTGTACACTCTGTGTGCCTCTAGAAGCAAAGCCTCCTCCTCAAATTTTTCCCAGCACGGTGCTGTGGATTTGGTGAGTCATTTTATGAGGGTTTACTACAAAGCTCCAATCTGCATAGTTTTTATAGTACATTTGGATTAAATCTTCTTCTTTTTTTTTTTTCCAGGAGCTGCCTGTTAGTGTTCCCACTTCATAGCCAAATATCCCACCTGGGCTACAGAATACTTAATAAATTGTTTTGAACACACTTAAAAAATAATTAATGGACAGAGTGTTGGAATTTATCGGTAAGTTGAAAAAAGATCACAAAGGATAAAAGCACATAGTAATAAGTTTCTATATACCTAGGGAGAAAGTAATCTGAATATGAACTTGCTTATATTAGGACAAATATAAGCCCTCAGGAGGGGCTAGGTGGTGGTGCACCGAGTTAAGCACACAATGATGTACTAAGAGCAAGGATCTGAATTCGAGCCCCTACTTCCCTGCAGGGGCCCTGCTTAACCAGCGGTGAAGGTGAAGCAGGTCTGCAGGTGTCTTCTTTTCTCTCTCCCTTTCTAGCTCCCCTCCACTTGTCAATTTCTCTCTCTCCTATCCAGTAAAATGGAAAAAATGGCCTCCAGGAGTAGTGGATTTGTAGTGCCAGCACTGAGCCCCAGTGATAACTCTGGAGAGGAAAAAAAAAAGCACCTGGCACAAAGCACAAAGACCAGCGTAAGGATCCCAGTTCGGGCCCCCGGCTCCCCACCTGCAGGGAAGTTGCTTCACAGGAGGTGAAGCAGGTCTGCAGGTGTCTGTCTTTTTCTCCCTCTCTCTGTCTTCCCCTCCTCTCTCCATTTCTCTCTGTCCTGTCCAAAAATGACGACATCATTAACAACAACAATATCTATAACAATAAAACAAGGGCAACAAAAGAGAATAGATAAATATTTAAAAAAAAAGAATTTCAGGAAAAATTCCCTCTCTGTCCTCCCCCCCTCTCTCCATTTCTTTCTGTCCTATCCAACAACAATGACATCAATAATAATAACTACAACAATAAAACAACAAGGGCAACGAAAGAGAATAAATAAATATTAAACAATTTAAAAAAAAAAAGAAAAGAAAACCGCTGTTCATTCACTAGATTCAAAACCCAGTGCCCAGACTGTGTTCTGTCAGTACTGTTCTCTACCAAAAGGAACCAGGTGAGCACTCTTTGACAAATAATTGATTTCTGATCTGTGGCAGGAAACAAGTAACACTAAGCCTGGAGTAATTTATTAGCTAGCAAGAAAGGAGGTTCTAGTGACTTCTGGGCTTATGTTTAAAATATTCTGGAACCTCCCACCTGTGGGTTCCTATTTATTAAACAATTTGTGCTGCTTTATATATTACTGCCTTTCAGCCACCAAGTTGCAGACACTACCGTGATGCCATCCTGACTTCCCTGGGCAGACAACCTCACCAATGTGTCTTGAAGTCTCACCTCTCCAGAGCTCTGCCCCACTAGAGAAAGATAGAAACAGGTTGGGGGGAGGGGGGTATGGATCGACCTGCCAACACCCATGTCCAGTGGAGAAGCAATTACAGAAACCAGACCTTCCACCTTCTGCTCCTCATAAGGAATTCTGGT
>NC_080168.1:124645244-124810244 GCF_950295315.1 Erinaceus europaeus | reverse complement strand
TTCCAGATTTTTCATTGTTTGCAAGAGGAAACTTAGGCCTCAAACAAGGAGTGCCTGGATAAACGTTCACAAGAGGCCAGCACTCATGAGAAGGGAAACGGGTACATCACAGTGGTGGATGGAGCAAGCTTGCTGGTACCTCTTACTTCTGTCTCTGCTTCAAACCAGATGAGGCCATGTTTCAGGAAACATAAACCTTTAGCTCTAGAGTGTGGACAATGCATACTGGATTTATACTTTGCTTTTGAAGAGACATATTTACAGCTCAGTTTTTATTTTTCCTCTTTAATCACTAGAGCTTATGATACTTTTTTTCCCTCCTGAAAATACATGAAGTTGCTAAGGTAAATTCTGAACCGCCACAGAGTGGAGTGGACATGAAAATCACTTTGGAAAAAGGAAAATGTTTCTTGCCAAAGACTAAGTATAATTATGTCATATTTATTTGGAGTCCTTGAAAGAGTTCCGGTCTGTTCAATTTTAGGCTTTGAGGTTTCAACACTAAACCATGTTTCTGTATAAAACAAAATAAACCCACAAATAGGCAGTGCAAGTTGACTGGGTTTTGTCTAGAAGTGGCTTTCAGGGGCTGAGTTAATAAAGAATGTGTGTGTGTGTGTGTGTGTGTTTGCTATATCACATGAGGAGTGAAAAGCTATAGATTACCATTTTGTCCTGCTTCATATCTTACTGCCTTTCCGTCACCAAGCTGCAGATGATACTCTGATGCCATCTTGACTTGCTGGGGCTTCCCTGCTCCAGGGTGACATTTTCAGTCCGGAAGAGCCAGAGAAGGGAAGATACCATAACACACAAGTGTCCTTTCAATGTGGTGGTGTAGGGCTTGAACCTGGGTGCTCAGATGATGAAGCAAATGTGCTATGCAGGTGAGCTGTCTTGCTGATCCAGTGTCCCCTGAACTTTAAATCATGCACTACTGTGAAGTTCTCCAAAAGATCACGATTCTATGAAATAACACAATACCCGGATTTCATGGAGTCTCACAAAACAAGCATATTATTATTGGAGAAACATGTCAGCCTGGTTTGTTACATCTCTCTCTTCCCGGAAAGAAGTGCTCAAAGAGAGGAATCCATCTTACAGGGCACAGTCTCCATTTATCTGCACTTATTTTTTCAGATGGACTTACTTAGGGAGACAGAAAATGAGAGAGGGGATGGGACAGAGCATCACTCCAGCATAAGTCCTTGCTCTGCAAAATAAAATAAAATAAAATAAAATAGAATAGAAATGGGACTGGATGCTAGCATACCTGGTTGAGCATGCATGTTACGACGCACAAGGACCTGGGTTCGACCCCTGGCCCCCACCTGCAGGGGGAAAACTTTGTGAGTGGTGAAGCAGTGTTGCCAGTGTCTCTGTCTCTCTCTCCCTCCCTCCTTCTCTCTCTCTTTCTTATTATCTTTACTTAGTTATTGGATAGAGACAGCCAGAAATAAAAAGAGAAGGGGATTATAGAGAGGGAGAGAGAAAGAGAGACACCTGCAGCCCTGCTTCACCACTCACAAAGCTTTCCTCTTGCAGGTGGGGACCGGAGGCTGGAACTTTGGTCCTTGTGCATTGTAACATGTGCATTCAACTAGGTGCGCCACCACCCGGCCCCTCCCTCTCCCTATCTCCCCCTACTCTCTCAATTTCTGGCTGTCTATATCCAATGCATAAAAATAAAAATAAAAATAAAAATAAATATATATATATATAGTAGAAGGGTAGGGTAATGGGAGAGACCGGTGGGAGTTAGGGCTGGGGTCAGCAGACAGTCAGCCTTGGGCCAGCCTTGAACCCACTCGTAGGTATTATTTGATTTCAAGAGCCTTTATCTCTTACAAGGGTCTGTTACATTCTGATTCTCTGGACTCCTGACCTGAGCTGGTATAATGTTATATGACTACCCTTCTTCAGCCCAATTCTAGTGTAATCTTTTAAAAAGATTTATTTATTTATTTAGATAGATAGATAGACAGACAGACAGGAGGGGGCCAGGTGGTGGTGCACATGGCTAAGTGCAAGGATCTGTGTAAGGATCTGGGTTTGAATCCCTAGCTCCCCATCTGTGTGTGGGGGGTCGCTTCACAAGCAGTGAGACAGGTCTGCAGGTCTCTCTCTTTCTCTCCCCTCTCTATCTTCACCTCCTCTCTCAATTTCTCTCTGTCCTGTCCAACAAAATGATGAGAAAAAAAATAAAGGAAAAAAGGCCTCCAGGTGTGGTGAATTAGTAGTACTGGCACTGAACCCCAGTGGCTGAAGGAAAAAAAGAGAGAGGAGGAGAGAAAGGGAGAGGAGAGGAGGTGAGAGGAGGGAAGGAGAGAAGAGGAGTATCAAGTATCAAGCAGTGTGCTCAGGCTTGAGTACAGGAACTCAGCAACCTGAGTCACACAATGTGAGGACTTTGCAGAGCTGGGTGGTAGCACACCTGGTTGAGTGCACATGTTATAATGTGCAAGGACCTGGGTTCAAGCCCCTGGCCCCCACCTGCAGGGAGAAAGCTTCACAAGCAGTGAGGCATGGCTGCAGGTGTCTCTGTGTCTCTGTCTTCCCCTTCGTTTCGATGTCTGCCTGTCTCTACCCAGTAGATAAATAAAGAGAATTTCAAAAGGAATTTGCTCTACTCACTGAACCACCTCTCAAGCTACATTGTGTATTTATTTATTTATGTATATTTTACCACAGCAAATCACAATCACACTGCCCAGTTCTGGTTTATGGCTGGAAATGTGTAATTTTTTTAAAAAAATGTCTTTATTGGGGGATTAATGGCTTACAGTATGGTTCCGTAGCCCCCATGTCCACTTGGTCGATTCCAAATTATATTCCTCCATGAGGATCATTTCTGGAACCATCCGTTCCACCCCGGTTCCATGGCTGCCAGTTTTTAGCAACATCGCCCCGCCAGATATTCGTCGGGATGCGGCATCATCTAAGTTCATTTCCCACGTCTATGCTCGACCGGACCTGCCAATATACGCGGATATCTTCGCCCACCCTGTCTGACGCTTGACGTCTCTCACCCAATCTGGTCCCCTACGCCTACACTGAACTTCTCTGTTACAGACTCTTGGAAACAGAGTTAGCAGTCAGCTGAGGTAAAGAACAAACACCTCATCGCAGACCCCTGCGAGCGTCAACCCGGCTTTGACCTAGCACGTTATGATTGGGCCCTCCTCAATCACTATCGAACAGGCCATGGCTGCTGTGCTGCTATGTTCCACCGCTGGGGAGCCAGAGATGACCCGAACTGCCCCTGCGGCTCCAGACAGACTATGACCCACATAGTCAACGACTGCCACCTCTCCAGATTCAAAGGAGGTCTCGAAACTTTACATCAGGCTCAACCTGACGCTGTTGACTGGCTACGGAAGAAGGGCAAACGCTAGAAGAAGAATGGCTTACACATTGACAGTAAAAAACAATAGTTTGTACATGTGTAACATTTCCCAGTTTTCCAAATAATAATTTACCCCCCCCCACTAGGTCCTCCTCTGCCATCATGTTCCAGGACCTGAACCTTCCCCCTTACCCCAAAGTCTTTTACTTTGGTGAAATACACCAGTGTGTATCTTTTATATTGTGTGTGTGTGTGTGTGTGTTCTTAGCCCTGAAGAAGAAAATTCTTCTCTTGTTAGTAATCAGGTGCAGGATTCTTGGTCATTTGTCTCTCTCTAAATAGGGCCCCTTTCCTAACCTGAGGGATACTGTGTCGCTGGGTCAGAAGGGGCTTCTCAGGAGATGCTTGAGGCCTGTGACACGCAGGCAGGACTGGTGCAGAGTCACCTTTCAGAGTGTTCAGCCTCTCTGCTGTGCCACCAGAGCCAAGCGCAGGCTGTGACACGCTAACCCAATTACCATTTCACTTTTCCTGGGGCTGAGGAGATAAATGATGTGGAGATCAATGAGGGAGGTACAGGACTGACTCATTTATTGACTCAGGGGTAGTTTATCTTTGAGCTTGTGATTCAGATAGCGCTATCCCCACAGCTCTGCCTGCCAGAATGTTGGGAAATGTCCAAGAGGTAATCAGGGCACAGAGACAGCAAAACAAACACATAAATGCATCTCAGCCGCGTCATCTTCAGGTCACCAAGGAAGCGTGAATTAATGGAATAAAGTAACCAAATAATTCAGGTTCTATTTACAGACAGTTTATTTGTTTATTTTTTAAATTCATCTTACTTATTTCGGGGTCGGATGGTAGCGTAGTGGGTTAAGTGCACATAGCACAGAGCACAAGGACCAGTGTAAGGATCCAGGTTTGAGCCCCCCGGCTCCCCACCTGCAGGGCAGTCCCTTCACAGATGGTGAAGCATGTCTGCCGATGTCTGTCTCTCTCTCCCCCTTGCTGTCTTTCTCTCCTCTCTCCATTTCTCTCTGTCCTATCCAACAACAACTACATCATTAACAACAATAATAATAACCACAACAATTGAAAAAACAACAAGGGCAAAAAAAAAAAGGGGGGAAAAAAGAAATGTACATCTAACTTCTTTGATGTGAGAAGGAAACTTTCCTAACATTTATATCCAGTTGCTAAACGTGGACATTTTAATTTTTTTGCCTAAACGTGGACTTTTTAATCTTTTTGCCTCCACGGTTATCGCTGGGGTTTGGTGCCTGCACTGTGAATGCACTGCTCCTGGTGGCCTCTTTTTTTTTTTTTTTAATGGATAGGACAGAAAGAAATTGAGATGGAAGGGAAAGATGGGGGGGGGGAGCGGGGAGAGAAAGACACCTGCAGACCTGCTTCACCACTTGTGAATCACCATCCCATGCAAGTGGGGAGCCGGGACTTAAACTGGGATCCTTGCATGGGTCCTTGTGCTTTTGTACTATGTGCACTTGACCCAGTGTATCACAGCTTGGCCCTCTGACGAGCATTTTTTTCCTTATTAATACCAGAGCATTGTACCTCTGGTTTCTGGTGAGACTGGGGTTTGAAATTGAACCTCAGCTGCCTCAGGCATGAAGGGCTATCAGCAGAGTCACTGTACTAGGTCAGCAATCTGTAACCTGGACATTTCGGAAGGCAGCTGTGCTCACCACCATACCACCAATGTTCCTACACTGGCCATTTTGAACGGAAGAGGCTACTACTTACTAATGATGGTCCTGAGCCCGGAGGCAGCAGGCATCAAGTGGGACTGTGTCAGGGAAACCCAGGTCAGGGACACCTTGCTGGGCCCTTGAGCTCTCATTAGTCTGACGACCGCTTCCTGGCTCATGGTGTCTCTGCTGAAGGGGAGAATGGAGGGTCACATAATTTCTGGGTCTTGTAGGGGCATTGCTTCTCTGGCACCCAAGGCAACATTCTGGAGTAGTCTCGATTACATAAAAATCCTCATGTGTTGTGGTCCGGGAGGTGGCGCAGTGAACTCTTAAGCATGAGGTCTTGAGTTCAATTCCCAGCAGTACATATAACAGAGAGATGTCTGGTTCTTTCTCTCTCTCCTCTTATCTTACTCATAAATAAATAAATAAATAAAAGAATTTAAAAAATTATTTAAAAAAATCCTCATGTGGGGACCTGGGCGGTAGCACAGTGGGTTAAGCATAGATGGCGCAAAGCGCAAGGACCAGCGTAAGGATCCCCGTTCCAGCTCCCGGCTCCCCATCTGCAGGGGAGTCGCTTCACAGGCGGTGAAGCAGATCTGCAGGTGTCTATCTTTCTCTCCCCCTCTCTGTCTTCCCCTCCTCTCTCCATTTCTCTCTGTCCTTACCAACAATGACGACATCAATAACAGCAACAATAACAACAACAACAACAATAATAAAAAGGGCAACAAAAGGGAAAAAAACAATCCTCATGTGTCTGAGAGGCTGTTTATAGCCATTACAAGATAACTAATATCTATTCAAAGCAAAAAAAAAAAAAAAAAAACACAAAAACAGGAGTGACACAAAGGAAAATCTGAAAGGAAAGATAATCCAGAAGGGGAAGTGTTCAGCTCTGTCTTCTTTTTCTTCTTTATCTTTTAATTTTATTCATTTATTTTTATTTAATCGTATTGGATAGAGACAGAGAGAACTTGAGAGGGAAGGGGGAGATAGAGAGGGAGAGAGATGGAGATGTCAACACTGGCAAAGCTTTCTCTCTGCAGGTGGGAACCCGGGGCTTGAACCTGGGTCCTCACACACTGTGATGTGAGTGCTTACCCAGGTGTGCCACCGCCTGCCCCCCTCTGCTTGCTATTTTAACAAGCCTTGATGAATGTTGACGTAGAGATGGAGATGTCATTTTCTTCCCAGCATTGGGCTCCTATGTTGAGTTTCATGCCTTAGGAACTTTGACGACGGCAGACTACAGGGGTCGGTCGTGATGGTTACCTGTGCTCTTTGTTTATCCAGAGAGGTGGCAGGAATTAAACCTTGCACACACAAGTAACAGGTGAGTGCACTCTAAAACCAGAATTATCTTCATAGCAGCATTTTCCTCCAGCTCAAGTTCAGCCAGTTGTGGGAGAATTTGCTGGCCGAGTATTTCTCTCATTCCTTCCTCTATCACAATAATGCTAGAAGGTATCACTTCTCATGCTTGATTTTTGGAACACGAGTTCTCAAGTCTGGAGATTTTTGCCCCATTTGGAGAGCTCTGGCAGTGTTTGCACACATTTTTGCTTGGCACAATGGGGCTACAAATGTGATTGGCACCTAGGGGTTCAAGGCTAAGGAAGCAGCTAACACTTCAAGAAGCAGAGGATAGCTTCCCTCCAAAGTCAATTATTGCTCCAATTCTTAATAGAGCGAGAGCAGGGACACTACCCTGCAGCATGCTAAGTGGTCATTCCTTGATTCTTTCAAAAGTGATTTATTGAAAACTTCTTATATGCTATTTAAGGCACAGCAGTGGACCAAAACAAAACAGGAGAGACAGACATTTATCATGGGTCCTTTGGAATAGACTTAAAATAGACTTCCTAGCTTCTTCCAACATGAGGACCCCAAATCTCATCTTCTGGATACGTACATTTAGGTTCCTGATTATTATAGCATTTGTTCTGCTTCATATCTCAATGCTCTTCAGCCACCAAGCTGCAGATGCTACCTGACTTCCCTGGGCTGACAACCTCAGCAGTGTGTCCTGGAACCCCACCTCTCCAGAGCCCTGCCCCACTAAGGCAAGAGAGACAGGCTGGGGATATGGATCCACCTGCTAGTACCCATGTCCAGCAGAGGAACTATTACAGAAGCCAGAACTCCCACCTTCTGCACCCCTTAGAGATTTTTGGTCCATACTCCCAGAGGGATAAAGAATAGGGTACAATTCTACTCTTCTTATCCCACAGCCTTGTTGATCATGATTAAGTCACTAATAAAAAATAAAAGATAACTTCTTTGTTTTTGCATTTTAATAGGAGAGAGATAAGCAAACAGACAAATAGAAAATTGTATGCATTTGGGAAGAAAGGGGAAACTGAAAAGAGGAAAATCAGCAGGGAAAATGAAATTAAAATTCTGGTTTTTAAAGATTTTTTAAAAATTTTAAAATTTTTATTCATTACATGATAGAGACAGCCAGAAATTGAGAGGAATGGGCTGGCAGAAAGGGAGAGAGACAGAGAGACACCCGCAGCCCTGCTTTACCACTTGTAAAGCTTTCCCCCTGCAGTTGGGGACTGGGGGCTTGAACCTGAGTCCCTGTGCACTGTAACATGTGTGCTCAACCAGGTGCACCACCACCTGGTCCCAAAACTGAATTCCTCTCATCACTCATTGAGGCAGGTGTATTATTAATAAAGGAGAAACTGAGTCTAAGAGAGTTGTGAAGTGCATGGGCAAGGGTGACACTTCCCAAAGGGCTAAGTCTAGGATTTGACATAAGCATTTGTGTGTCGGATATTTCAGAGTCTAAAGAGCTATTTCCACTTGCACTATCCTATATGCCAAACAACAAGAAACTTGAGTTATTATTGCTTCTCTTGATGAAACTCTCCTCCCTTCATTTAAGGATAACCACTTCCTGCTCCAACCATCCCACTCAGCCACTAGTCAAATGAACAGAATTCCTTTTTAAAAATGAATCACATTGTTCACAGTGGGAGCCTCTCCACCATCTCCTTTTATAACTATATGGCCCTCATTGATGCCGCATTTAGCTTTTTATTTCATTTTTTTAAATTGCCACTAGGGTCATCCCTGGCACTCAGTGCCTGCACTATGAATCCACCACTCTCGGTGACCATTTTTTTTTTCCTTTTTCCTTTTTCTTTCTAATTTATTAGGTAGGACAGAGAGAAATTGAGAGAGGACAGGAAGATAGAGAGAGGGAGAGAAAGATAGACATCTGTAGACCTGCTTCACCACTCATGAAGCGTCCTTCCTACAGGTGGGAAGCCGGGGGCTTGAAACCTGGTAATATGTGTACTGAACCACCTGGCTCCCTCTGCATTTAATTTATCTCACTTATTTGTCGTGGGCCCACTGTACACTCTTATTCCACATAAACGGTTTTGCTAAGGTCCACCAATCACCCCTTAGTCTCCACTTTTACGACTGTTTTTTTTTTTTCCTATTTGTCTTTCCAGTCTTACTCCCGTTTATTTTTTTTAATTTATTTTTTTTTATTGGGGGATAAATGTTTTACAGTCGACAGTAGTAATAGTTTGTACATGCATCACACTTCCCAGTGTTCCACATAACAATACAACCCCCACTAGGTCCTCCTCTGCCATCCTGTTCCAGGACCTGAACTCTCCTCTGTACACACCCCAGAGTCTTTTACTTTAGTGCACACCAACTCCACTCCAAGTTCTGCTTAAGTGTTTTCTCTTCTCTTCTCCTCCCATTTCTTGACGCCCATGACATTTCCTTTCATTCATTCAACAAACTCTCATTTTCTAGATTTCCTTATTCAGGAATTTCTGCCTTTTGAACTTTGCATTCTTTTAATTTTTTATTATCTTTATTTATTGGATAGACACAGCCAGACATCAAGAGGGAAGGGGCTGAGGGGGGGGGGCAGGATACACCTGAAGCCCTGTTTCACCACTTGCAAAGCTTTCCCCCCTGCAGCAGGGGACCAGGGGCTCGAATCTAGATCTTTGCGCATTGTAACTTGTGCGCTCAACCAGGTGTGCTATAGCTCAGCCCCTCGGACTTTTCCTTCTATGTAGACTTCACTGTTGTCTCTTCTTTCACCCTAAATTAAAACCTTCAGGACTCTATTTTCATTCTCTCTATTTTCTCATCTTTTCAATCACAGCTTCGACCAGCTTTTCACTCAAAGTCATCCTGAGGCAACAGAATATCATTTTTTAATTTGCTGAGATGTTAAAGTGATAGGTTTATGATGCTGAGAAAGCAAGGGCCATCTCTGCCTCAGACCAGCCACCCAGAATCTACGCTGCAGGATGCAGCTGAGTATAATATCATTAAACACCCCCCCACCACACACACACACACACACACACACACACTTTTTTTTTCTTTCACTTGACTCTATTTTTCTCCTCCAATGAAAAGGAAGCTTCATGTCAGAGAAGTGAAGAGATGGGAGTTAAACATTTTATGCCCTTGATCTTCAGCTGAAGATGTGTGTGTGTGTGTGTGTGTGTGTGTGTGTGTGTGTTACTTAGTCACAACTCAAGGAAAAGAAGTCAACTCATAAAGAAGGAGGCATTAGAAAAAAAAAAGAGGTGTGAGGATGAATGTTGGGTACCTTATTCACTTTATTCCAAGCTTTAGAATTCACATCATCTATCCGCACCTGCAGGGGGAAAGCTTCACAATTGGTGAAAACAGGGCTGCAGGTGTTTCTCTGTCTCTCTCCCTCTCTCCTCTCCTCTCAATTTCTCTCTGGCTCTACCCATTTATGAATAAATAAATAGAAATCATTTAAAAATAATTAAAGAAAGAAATTAACAGAAAGAACTGAAGTCATCTATTGCTAGCCCTATTTTGGGGAGATGGGTATATGTGTGTCAGGACAATGTTGTAAGAAAAAAAGAATTCAAGGGGGCAGAGTACGGTTTTCAAATCAACAATTCTGAGTCTCATTGACACTTGAAAAATCTCTCTGACGCTGAGGAATTATTCTGATGCAGTCTCCGCCCCCAGGTTTTACCACCTGGTGAAATCCTAGCAGTGCCCCCTTCAACCAATCCTGGCCGCACACGTCACCCCTGGTTGTCGCCCAATAAAAGCCCCCTCACCCCCCCCTCGCTCTCTCTGGGCCCTCGGCTCCCCCCCCCCTCGGCTCCTTTGGCTCTCTCTCAGATCTCTCTCCCTTCTCTCGCCCCGTGGTCAGGTAGTGGGGATGGCCATTGTTGGCTGACTCCACGTGGCCTGAGCCACCCCCCCATCCTATAATAAAGATTTGTGTACCCCCTTGTTCTGGACTTCGTCTCTCTTCTCCGTGGTGCAGCCTGACACCGGACCACAACAGCAACACTCTCTCTCTCTCTCTCTTTCTCTCTCTCTTTCCTCCAGGGTTACCTACCACTGAGGCTTGGTTCCTGGATTACAAATCCACTGCTCATGATGGCCATTATTTTTTATTTGATAGGACAGAGAGAGATTGAGACAGTTAAGATAAGAGAGGGAGAGGGAAAGAGACACTCACAGATGTGTTTCAACACTGTGAAGTGTTTCCCCTGCAGGTGGGGAGCCAGGGACTCCAACTGGGTTCCTTGTGCACTTAACCTGGTGTGCCACTGCCTGACCCATGACACCTGGGAAATCTCTGTGCAGGGAGAACTGATGTTTAGCTGCTAGGGGGAAGGATCCATAATGAAAGAGAGAACTAGAATTGACCGATCACGCTTTGTGTAATCACATTGTCGACTCCATTCGGATCTACCACAGGAAATCTATCTAGTAAATTCTGAGCGCAACAAGCAGTTGGTAGCAAGTAAAGCTGGAATTGGAGCCTAGGCATGTTTTGACTTTAATTCCTAACCACACAGATGTCCTGCTATATAGAAAATGAATGTATCCGCTGCATGTAGTTTATAAGCTAGAAATGCAATGCTGATTTCCAGCAAACAGCAGAATCAGTACACAGCTTATTTATCTTATTTCAAGTATTTGAACCTAATTCCATATAAATGAGTATGAAGGTTCAGCCTTACATGCTAAGGAAGCATCCACTTGGATATATATATTTTGACAGTCAGGCAGAAACTTACAGTATTTTGCTAACCGTGTTTTCAGCAGATAATTTAATATGTCACACAGACTTTGAAGCTATTCAGACATATTTTATTTATCTTTAAAGAGTTAGCTTTGATTTTGCTTTAAATTTATTTTTGAAGTGTTAGCCTTGTTTTGGTTTTTGAGTGGGGGGGAGGTTGGAGAGAGAGAGAGAGAGAGAGAGAGAGAGAGAGAGAGAGAGTTGGGGGAAGAAGTGTAAGTGAACAGAAAACCACTGGGTTGTGGTCTATTTGGTCCCAGGGATCACAGATTGGACTTCATATATGCCCAGTCACTCACTCTGTTGCGGAGGTAGGTGTCTTATTGGCTTGCAGGTATCCAAATTTAATCCCTTTACCTGCTATTAAAAATTTTGAAATATAGAGCTGGTAGTGGGGGGGGAGGACAGCATCATGGTTATGCAATACTTTTACAATTAAGACCATGAGGTCCCAGGTTCAATCCCCAACATCAACATAAGCCAGAGTTGAGCTGTGCACTGATAAAATAAATAAATAAAATTTAGCAATGTATTTAAGCTCTCTCTCTCTCTCTCTCTCTCTCTCTCGCACTCTCTCTCCTCACTATCTTTCTATACCTATTCAGCTAGGAAGATAGTACTTATTTTATAGAGTTTATATAAATATTGAAGAGATGTGGGTCTGGGAGGTGGTGCACATGGTTGAGTCCTCATGTCACAGTGTGCAAAAACCTGGGTTCAATCTCCCCCTGGTCCTCACCTGCAGGGAGGAAGCTTCGTTAAGTGCTAAAGCAGTGCTGCTGGTGTCTGTCTCTCTCCTTCTCTATCTTCCACTTCCTTTGAGATTTTATGGTTGTATCTATCCAAATAAATAAAGATAATAGACCTTTTCTTTTAAAGGTTGAAGAGATGTTAGTTTTACATTTGGTTCTCAGAAATGATCAACAGCAAGAAAAAAAAAAAAAGAAGAAGAAGAAGTTGAAAAACAAGATCAGAAAAGAAAACACAAGTAGAACCTGAAACGGAATTGGCATATTTTCCCCAAGTAAAAGACTCTGGGGTGGGTGGGTGGGGAGAATACAGGTCCATGAAGGATGATAAATGACATAGTGGGGGTTGTACTGTTAAATGGGAAACTGGGGAATGTTATGCATGTACAAACTATTGTATTCACTGTTGAATGTAAAACATTAATTCCCCAATAAAGAAATAAATTTTAAAAAAAAAGAAAAAAGAAGAAATGATCAACGGCTCCTCCTACATTGAACGTCTCCAATCAGTCATTCTTGAGACAATGGTCACAGAGTTTTCTCTAGCGGCGAAATCTCTTTTGAAGGACTGATCCCAAGCACATGATTAAGAATAAAAAAAAATTATGACACGCATTTCCCTTTATTTCATCCTCAAGGGTAGTATTTCCAAAAAGAAGTTGTTTCATAGAAACCTGATTAACTCCAAAGAGAGTCATAATCCATCCAGCGCGGTCGGCGTGAAGGGAGAAGGCATCATTGGACTCCCATTATGCAAAATGGTGCTTCCTTCATTTAAAGCACTGTGATGAATCATCAGCTGTTAGGTTCCATATTACTTTTTTCACATTCGATCAGATAGCTTATTGCTTCTGGAGCTGATTTCATATCGCACCGCACCAAATCCAGATAGATGACAGTGAAGTAGATCCTAGTCCATTAGAAATGACAGACTTAAGCTCCTCATTGATGAGAGCCCTCCATTTGGAAAATGGCAAGAGACCAACAAACGCAAACAAGGTCGGGGCCAGAAGGGGACTGAAGTGTGTAGCCCAGTGTCCACTCTGCTGTGTGTGAAGTCAGCTGCACATGGGGGGCTGCTGCCTTGGAGAAAAGTGACATCCAAAGAGAGTTTATGTTCCTTTTCAGGAAAGTGTTGACATTTTAATTACTTTCTGTTTTCTTTGGAGCTACATCTGAGAATTGGAAGCAAACTAGAAAAATAAGAACTGGCTTTATTAGAAATCAGATGAATTGACATGCAGCCATGAGCTGGAGGAATCCCAAGTTGAGCTCTTGACAAATTCAAGTATCCGGCAAGGACTTGGAATGCCAGGAAACTCAGCCACTGAAAATTATTCAGGACTCCTACTTGGAGCGTGCCACCTCCAAGACTCTCTTTATGCACTTTAGCCTTTTCTGGCCACGAGGCTTCTTTGTTTGATTTTGGCCTTTTTTAATTCTTTTAAAATATGTTTTTAAGTTTTTTTTTAAATTTATTTTCCCTTTTGTTGCCCTTGTTGTTTTTCATTGTTGTTGTAGTTGTTAGATAGGACAGAGAGAAATGGAGAGAGGAGGGGAAGACAGAGAGGGGGAGAGAAAGACAGACACCTGCAGACCTGCTTCACCGCCTGTGAAGTGACTCCCCTGCAGGTGGGGAGCCCCAGGCTCAATCTGGGATCCTTTCACTAGTCCTTGCGCTTTGTGTCATGTGCGCTTAACTGCTGTGCTACTGCCCGACTCCCAATTTTTTTTAAATTATCATTATTTATTGGATAGAGAGCCAGAAATTGAGAGGGAAGTGGGAGATAGAGAGGAAGAGAGACAGAGAGACACCTGCAGCACTGCTTCACCACTTGCAAAGCTTTCCTTCTGCAGGTGGGGACTGGGGACTTGATCCTGGGTCTTTGCACACTGTAACATGTGCATTGGAGCAAGTGTGCCACCACCTGGCTCCTACTTTTGGTCTTTAAACTTCCTTTTTATGGGGGCTAGAGTATAAGTAGAATAGGGGTAAAAAACAAAAAGTGGATGATCAGAAAGAGCTGAAATCTATCGGGGATGTCTGGGTTTGAGAATTGTATGACTTAAAGATACTCATGTTTAAAGCTAATCAAAGTTCTGTGAGGGCACAGAACTTTAGTGTTGGGAATGGTGTGGAATTATCTACCTATTATCTTAATCTTGTAAATAATAATAATCTTGTAAATCACTATTAAAATCTGAAATCATCTCCCCAGGCAATACTGTTAGCCTACCTGCATATTAGCTGTCAGGCTCAGCCAAAAGTTAGTAAAGTCATGGGCCCCTTGGAATATACCTAAAAGAGACTTCCTAGCTTCTTCCCACACTAAGACACCTAGTTTCATCTGCTGTATTCCTACCTTTTGGTTCCTGTTTATTAAACAAATTGTCCTGCTTTATATCTTACCACCTTTCACCCACCAAGTTGCAGATGCCACTATGATGCCATCCTGACCTCCTTGGGTAGATGACCTCACCAATATGTCCTGGAACTCCACCTCCCCAGAGTCCTACCCCACTAGGGAAAGATAGAAACAAGATGGGGGTATGGATCCACCTGCCAATGCCCATGTCCAGTGAAGAAGTAATTACAGAAGCCAGAACTCCCACCTTCGGCACCCTATAAAGATCTTTGGTTCATACTCCCAGGGAGATAAAGAATAGGGAACCTTCAGGCAGTGGGGGTGGGGTGGGATATAGGATTCTGGTGGTGGGAACTGTATGGAATTATATCCCTGTTATCTTTCAGTCTTGCTAATCATTATTAAGTATCTAATAAAAATTTAAAGACATGTTTATTTAAGAAATGATAATCTGACACCCTTGGTATTTCATCAAAGAAAACTTTTGTGTAAGTGCAGGTGAAGCCAGAGTAAGTGACTTAGGGAGATCTGATTTATTTGCACACACACACACACACACACACACACACACACACACTGCACCTGGAGTTACCTAGAATTGAGTCAATATTTAGCAAAACTGGAGTATCTGTATATCTTCCAGGATCAGCAAACTTAATAATAAAAACTTGGTCAAGATTGGAATTTTAATAAAAACTCCAACAACACCACCTAGTATATTTGTGTTGCCCGGGATGGTGACACCTGAACACACAGTCCCCTTTGTGCCCTCCCCACCCTTACTATGTTCCAGGGACACTGTGGAAGCTTCTCTAGCCTTACACCAGTCTGCCTGAGAATAAGTGCCTGGCATCTGGATTGACCTGCCAACACTCATGTTCAGCTGAGAAGCAATTACAGAAGCCAGACCTTTCACCTTCTGAACCTCATAAAGATCTTTGGTCCCTACTCCCAGAGGGATAAAGAACAGGGGATTTCTCCAGTGGAGGGGATGAGAGATGGAACTCTGGTCATGGGAACTGTATGGAAGTGTACACCTGTTATCCCATAAGCTCGTTAAACCACTAATTAAAAAAAGAAAAGAAGTTTCAGTAGATCAGTCTGAGTCCCTCAAAATCATCTACTGTGTTGGTGTCCTGCTACTTGGTGTCAAAACATAAGACTTGCATGCCTGAGGCCCTAGGCCTATGTCACCAGCACATGGCAGAACTGGGCAGTTTGTCCTCATCATAAATAAACACATCTTTAAAAAAATATCTGTTAGGAGGCTGAATGGTGGTGCACCTGGTTAAGTACACATAATACTAACCTCAAGGACCCACTCAAGGATCAAGGTTCAAGCCTCCGGCTCACTACCTTAAGGGGGGGGGTACTCTTTACAAGTGGTAAAGCAGGTCTGCAGGTATCTTTCTCCATCTTTATCCCCCCTACTCTTAATTTCTCTCTGTCCTACACAATGAAATGGAGAAAATGGCTACCAGGAGCAGTGGGTTTGTAGTGCAGGCATCAAGCCCCAATGATAAACATATATATATATAATTACAATTTGTGAGGATGTTGGATAAAAACCTAAATTTATTGCTAGGTAAAGAGAGGCACCCATTTAAATAGACCTAAGAGCAAAAAAGAAAGAATTGGGGGGGGGGGATAAAGAAAAGAGCAGGAGAGTAAGTAAAATGAATATTAAAAACAAGCCAGTTAATGAGTTGGCTAAGGTGTAGCACGGGAAAATGATCACAATGAATTCACATATTGTTGTGAAGGAGTTTAGCTCAAGGGCTTTGCATACAGATTGTTTGGGACAAATGTCTGACTCTGACACATTCAAGTTTTGCCAGCTTGCCTAAGGCAGGTGTCTTGGAGCCCTCAGCTGTGCACTGGGATAAAATGGCAGAGGCTTGTAAAGATAACAAAAGCAATGGGGTTTACAGTCAACCATATTTATACACTTTACCCATATTTGGAAGCTACTTTTGTGCCTGATCCAGCTTTCTTGTCCCTTTTTCCAGCCATGACATCATCTCCCCAGACAATAACTTGGGTCCACCTGCATATCAGATGTCAGGCTCAGGCAAAAGCTAATAAAGTCTTGAGCCCTGTGGAATATAACTAAAATAGACCTACTAGCTCCTCCCAAAACGGAGACCCCCCAATCTTCATCTGCAATATTACAGCCTTTAGGTTCATGATTAATCAACAATTTGTTTGGCTTTATATGTTAACTCTTTTTCAGCCTCCAGGTTCAGATGCTAACATGATGCCAGCTGGACTTCCCTGGACATATGACCCCACCAATGTGTCCTGGAGCCCTGCTTCTTCAGAGCCCTGTCCAACCAGGAAAAGAGAGAGACAGGTTGGGAGTATGAATCAACCTGTCAATGCCCATGTTCAGCAGGGAAGCAATTGTAGAAGCCAGACTTTTCACCTTCTGCACCCCATAATGACCCTGGGTCCATGTTCCCAGAGGGATAATGAATAGGACAACTATCAGGGGAGGGGATAGGATACAGAGTTCTGGTGGTGGTAATTGTACCTCTCTTATCCTATGGTTTTGTCAGTGTTTTCATTTTATAAATAAATAAATAAATAAATAAAAAGATCATCCAGAGTAACATATAAAAACCAACCAAACAAACAAAGCTAACACAAGCAAATACAGGTAGCGTTAGTTACAGTAACCAAGAGGCTTCATCAGCAGACTGTAACGTAAAGAAGATGTCTATTCACCTATCATCTATCTGTCTATCTGTCATCTATCTATCAGAACACTACTCAATCATATAAGGAAAAGTGAAATTCCTCCATTTTCAACAACACGGAGGAACCTACTAGATATTATACTTAGTGAAGTAAGTCAGAACAGAAAAACATGGAATGATTTTACTCATGTGGCATTTAGAGAAATATAACCCATCAATCAATAAAAAACAAAAGCACAGCTTTAGACTTAATAGCAATTAGTGGCTGACCAGAAGAGAGAGAAGGGGATGGGTCAGTAAGGGGAGTGGCTCTCACCATCTGATGAAGGACAGAGCTGGATTTTTTTTATTTAATTTTTTTAATATTTATTTTCCCTTTTGTTGCCCTTGTTGTTTTTCATTGTTATTGTAGTTATTATTGTTGTTGTTGTTATTGATGTCATCATTGTTAGATAGGACAGAGAGAAATAGAAAGAGGGGAGGAAGACAGAGAGGGGGAGAGAAAGATAGACACCTGCAGACCTGCTTCACCGCCTGTGAAGTGACTCCCCTGCAGGTGGGGAGTCGGGGGCTCAAACCGGGATCCTTACACTGGTCCTTGCGCTTTGCACCACCTGTGCTTAACCTGCTGTGCTACCACCCGACTCCCACAGCTGGACCTTTGAGGGTCACTTTTTATTCTTCAGGTACAGTGTGGATTCTCTATGATGCACACCTAAGACTTGTATCATCTCATGTGTCAATGGATCATGGCCTATCTTTTGTGTCATGGTCTATTTCATGGCATGTTGGGTAGTATGACAGCTCCCCCAGCTTAAAGCTTCTGTCTCTAATCCTGCTTAACTAAGCACCAGCATGCCTGCAGGGCATTGGTTTGATCCCACTTAAAGCTGCGGTCTATTTACATAAACCACTGCTAACGAAGCACCACCCTGCCTCCAGGGCATTGGTTTAATCCCCACTGGTTCACAATGTCTTTTTGCTCCGTCCCCTCTCCTAGTACACCCTGATTTCCACCAGTCTTTTTTCGCTCCACCCTCTCTACCTCACATCCTGTTTCCACCCTACTTGGTGAGTATATATAACAGCTGCTCTTCTGTTTTAAAACACTTGGAATTGCTTTCTGGCTCCTAGAGTTCCAGAGTATCTCCTGTGATGCTATCTCGGCATGAGTTCCTGATCCCTCTCCCACACAGCACCCTAGGTTGGCTCCAGTTGAGTTCTCTCCAACCCAGAGAGCACTTGCTTGGGAAGAAGCACCCTCAGGCTATCCTGGCAATGGCACACCATGACTTGTGTCATGGGATATGCCAGTGAACATAAATGAAATCATATACATGTTTATATTGCTCAAAGTATAAGCTCAAAACCAAGGACTCGATTCCCAGTTCAAGCCCCTGGCTCCCCACCTGCAGAGGAGGCACTTCATGAGCAGTGAAGCAGGTCTGCAGGTGTCTCTCTTTCTCTCCCTCTCTATATTCCCCATCTCTCTAAATTTACTTCTGTCCTATTCCAAAAAATGAAAAAAAAAAAAAAGGCTGTCAGGACAAGTGGATTCATAATACAGGCACTGAATCCCAGCAATAACTCTGGAAGCAATCATCATCATCATCATCATCATCATCATCATCATCATCATCATCTCTTACAAGATGAAGGAGGATGCAGTGCTAGCAAAGAATACTTTAAAATTCTATACCCAAAGTCAATAGACAAATCCTGTAGGGAAATTGTGAGGATATGGTTGAGCATAGTGTGGGACCTCCTATTGAAAAAGTGGAAGTCTGGATGGCACAACCTTTCCTATTAGTCTCTCTACTTGAGATCGAGCATGGAGGGAAAATGACCACCAGGAAATGTCTCCTCTGTCAGCCTCCTGATTCACAAAGGAACCTGCATGCAGCCCATTTTCTTGTCCTCAAACCAGTTGGTTCATTGACTCAGAAGTTAATAGAAGTCCATTTTCTTTGATCATACGTGGCCCACACATCATTGTTCTGCTCTGTCAAACTATAACCAGGAACATCCTCTTTACTACTTCACCTCCTCTGGCCCTTCTAATCCTACATAAACTATCTCTTCTCTTAAGGCTCCTCTCTGTCTGCTAGTTATTGCTAACCCTGCTTCCTTTGTTCCTTTGATCAACTAAACCCCTTGTTCAACATTTACTAGGGATGCTCTGACCTTTTCTCAACCCCCTATTTCTCTTTGTCTCTCTTCTCCAAAACCATATATGGAATGGATAACTGGCTTCCTCCTACAACCCCTTATAAACCCTACTTTGCTATTCAATAAACAGATTATCCATAAGGCAAGTCCCCGGGTCTTCTCTTGTTGCGACACTAGCATCAGGCATAGAGAGAGACCTGTACAGCTCCATCCCTGCTGCCCCAGAACATTCCTTCTAGATACCCCACATCTGGTGCACAACAGAGTGGGTAAGCCAGAGGTCTGTGCCCAGAAAAGAGACCCCATCCAAAAAGCCCGACAAAATCCCAGTAAAGGAACACCAATGTGGGCAGTGAGATACTAATGAATTCCATCATTCTAGTGCTGTCCATGGCAAAGCAATAACAATGTTCACCCAAGTTTCTGTGGCACACAGGGAGAAAGGGAGAGGGAAAGGGAGAAGGATAGGGATAGGAATAGGGATAGGGATAGGGATAGGGATAGGGATAGGGATAGGGATAGTGAGAGGGAGAGAGGGAGAGGGAGAGAGAGGAAGAGAGAGAGAGAGAGAGAGAAGAAAATAAAAGAGGAGCAATTTTCCAGTCCCTCCTCTAACCATGGAAATGATTTTAATTACCAATGCATCTGTTGGCAGACTTTTCTGGCAGATGTACCTGCAACTTGGAAAGATCACAAATGAACTGATTCCTTACTCTGGAGTCGACACTGATGGGGCTTGCTGAATTTGCTCTCAGCAAAGAATCCCCAGCAACAATACGTCTGGCACTCTGCTCGAGGAATTTGTCATGTCGCTGACATGTTCAGCCTCCATTGTCCATACCACCCCGACAGCAGGTCCTTTATATTTCAAAGAAATTGCAGTCTGGATTAATATAATTAGAATGTAACTGCTATTCACTGCACCAGCTCCTCATTTCCAGGGGCACAGATCTGATAATGTGTCTGTGCTATAAAATGTTCCGAGTGATGGCTGGAGGGGAGGGAGCAGGCAGATAATAAAATGACAGAAGAGACACTATTTCATCAGTCTCTTTAAGTGCCAGATAATGGAAATATAGGAGACTAAAACTAGTCTATTCCTGGCACATTTAAAAGGCAGTATCTTCTGAGTATACCACTCACATAGTGCTTTTATTGAGTAAAACACAGGCTACCAGCAATGAGAGAAGGAAGTGAAACAGAAGAGGTTGTATAGCTTTCAATAGAACAAAAAAGAGTGACTACTGCATGAGTAGTGAGAGAGTCCGCTGTAGACCTTCATTCATTCTTTATGACTATGTTGAATAGTGAGTGTTAACTAACTAAGCAATGGTTACTATGTATCACTTGGGGGTAATCTTTTTGAATTTCATTCTTTGTTATTGTGTTTTTATAAGTACTTGATTACCTATAGGGTAGAAACTAATATCATCATCCTTTACTTGTTTTTTAAGCAGTTCATTTTTTTCTTTATTGGGTCATTAATGGTTTACAGTCAACAGTATAATACAGTATTTTGTACATGTGTAACATTTATCAGCATTCCACATAACAATCTAACCACCCATCTAGCTCCTTTTCCACCATCATGTTCCAGGACTTGAAGATACCCCCCTACACCCAGACCCTTTTACTTTGGTGCAATACACCAACTCTAGTCCAAGTTCTGCTTTGTTTTCCCTTCAGTTCTTATTTTTCAACTTCTGTCAATGAGTGAGATCATCCATATTCACCCTTTTCTTTCTGACTGATTTCACTTAACACGATTCCTTTAAGCTCCATCCAAGATGAGGTGAAGAAGGTGCATTCACTATTTTTAACAGCTGAGGAGTATTCCATTGTATACATATACCACAACGTGCTCAGCCACTCATCTGTTGTTGGACACCTGGGTTGCTTCCAGGTTTTGGCTATTATAAATTGTGCTGCTATGAACATAGGTGTACACATATATTTCTGGATGGTTGTGTTTGATTCCTTAGGATATATCTCCAGAGAAGAATTGCAAGGGTAGATCCACTTCTAGTCTTCTGAGTGTTCTCCAGACTGTTCTCCACAGGGGTTTAGTATTTTTTTCCCTTTTATTTCATATGTGATAAAGATCTTGATATCAAAGAAAGAGAGAAGTCATTACAACCCATGTGATGCCAGGAGTCAAAGCAGGAGTCTCAACTATGAAAATCCTACTTTCTACCAGTTGACCAATCCCCCTGAAGTTCAAATTTTTTTAAAGGGTGATTTACATTTTGTCAATAATTCTGCTATCTCATTTTGAATGACTTATTTGAGGGCTTGGGTGGTGGCCCACCTGGTAGAGTGTACATGCTACAATGCATAAGGACCTGGCATTTAAGCTCCTGGTTCCCATTTGTATGGGGAAACTTCACAAGTGGAGAAGTAGCCCTGCAGATTTCTCCTCCTCAATACATTTTCCTCTTCCTTCCTTATTTTGGTCTCTTCCGATAAATAAATAAACACAATGAATGACTTGTTGAAATAGTCTCTCATATTCAAGTGTAGGGTGGTGCTCATGGTCTTGCCAAAGAATGTAATCTTTGGCTTGATGAGTGTTAGGGACTAAATAAATGCTTGTGTGGGCACTAGGTGGTGGTGCACTGGGTTAAGTGCACATAGTACTAAGTGCAAAGACCTGTGCAAGGAACTGGGTTAGATCCCCCAGCTCCTCACTTGCAGAGGGATGCTTCACAAGTGGAAAAGCAGGTCTGCAGGTGTCTCTTTTTCTCTATCCCTCTCACCCCCTCCCTCACCTCTCAATTTATCTCTGTCCTATTTAATAAAATGAAAAAAAAATGTCCACCAGGTGCAGTGGATTCATAGTGCAGGCACCGAGCCCCAGCAATAACCTTGGTGGAACACCCCCCCCCACACACACACACACACACTTGTGTTCCCTCAAACCTCCAGTGTGATGATATTTGTATGTGGGACTTTGAGAGGTGATTAGATTTTTTTTTAATTTTTCTAAATTACTTTTATTTAGTTGTTGGATAGAGACAGACAGAAATTGATAGGGTAGGGGGAGACAGAGCAGAAGAGAGACAGAGAAACATTTGCAGCCCTGCTGTATCAGTTGCAAAACTTTCCCCCTGTAGTTGGGGACCGGGGGCTTGAACACTGGGTCCTTGCATATTGTAACATGTGTGCTCAACCAGGTGCATCACCACTTCAGCCCCCAGGCAATTAGATTCTGAAGTGCTCATGGGAGTGTGAACCCCAGGATGAGACTCGAGTTCTTATAAGAAGAGGAGGAGATAGAAGATCTCTCCCCCCCCCCTTCTCCTTAGCTGTATAAAGACACAGACAGAAGGCTGCCTATTTCAAGCCAAGAAACAAGTCCTTACCAGCTAATCAAATCAGCTGAGTCCTTGACTTTATATACCCGGGCCTCCAGAACACCGAGAAACATATCCTTGCTCTTTTTGTCCCCCATGTAGCTTACTATGATAGCCTGAGATGACTGGCTGCATGGAAGTTCATTGGCTTTATACGTATCCAGAAGGGATAATGGCTTTCATTTCCTCATTTTTCTTAAAAGCAGTTATTGATCATCTGAAATTCTGTGTCAGAGCTACAAGAGAATAAGAGAGACACTGATAATGCCTAGTGTGGTACAAAAACCGGGCTCGTGAGCAGGAAAAATAGGTTTATGAGGGAGAGGTTTCAAGAGAAGTCTCTCTGTGCCACCTATAACTTTAGAACAAAACTTTTCAAAACTAAACAGATGAGGTTAAAGAATTGGAGTGGGTGGTGGTGCACTCCATTAGAGGCACACAGTACTATATATAGAAGGAACTGCACAAGGACTTGGGTTCAAGACCTGGCTCCCCCCCTGCAGGGGGAAGCTTCATCAGTGGTGAAGCAGGTCTACAGGTGTCTTACTCTCTCTCTTCTCTCTCTCTCTCTCTCTCTCTCTCTATATATATATATATATATATATATATATATATATATATATATATCCCTACCCCTCTCAATCTCTCTCTCTGTCCTATCAAATAAAAAAGAAAAAGGGGTGGGGGAGAGGAAATAATGGCCACTAGGAGCAGTGGATTCATAGCACTGGTACCAAACTCCAAAGATAGCTTTGGAAGAGAAAAAAAAAAAAATGAACTGGAGTATTCCATTTCCTTGATAAAGACTAAGTGGCCTTAAGAGAATTCTCAGAGAGGGTTTCTTTTTAAGTTTATTATTTATTACTTTTGTTTATTTATAGAGACAGAGAAATTGAGAAGGGAGGGGAGATAGAGAGTGAGAGAGAAAGAAAGATGCCTGCAGCACTGCTTCACCACTCCTGAAGCTTCCCCCTATGGGTGGGGGTGGGGGTCTTACTCATGCAAGCACTTGACCTGGTGAGTGCCACTGCGCAGCCCCAGCCCCAAGGGGTTTATGTGGCTAGAAAGTGGGCAGGGAAAGGGGAGTCTCTAACTGCTCAATAGTATTGTTGGAGAGTGGGGCCCACTGTGACGGAAAGTCCAGGCCATTGTTTCCATGAGGTTTGAGCAGACTGATCCCCAACTTTCCCTTCATGTCAACACAAAGGCAGGCTCCCCTGGTCTCTGAAGGTTGGACCCCTGGTCATGGGTGCCTTTCTACACATGCCACCTTCCCTGCTTTTCTTCTTTAATTAAAAGCCATAGATGACAGTGTGATTAACCTTAAAACCACCAGAAAACATCCTGATTGCTCATCTGCCTCCCTTTCTTCTTTGCTGCCCTAAAGTGCCTGCAATCTACCTCCAGAAAAAAGTACAATGTAAAGCTTGTGACCAAACTTTGTATGGTAACCTTTTACTTGTGATTAAACAGTCTGTTGGTCAAAATGTGACTACGCATTGTGTTGCTCTGTGTTTGGGTTAATGGCTACCCCAACCTCCCTCCCCTTGCTGAGTTATGGATATAATTGCCTGCTTTTTCTTTCAATAAATGAATTGTCCCACTGAGGCTTTCCCAGAGCTGACTGCCCTGTCTTTCTGTGCACTATACCCTCGACATGTGGAGCTACCCCAAGACTCCCAGGAGGCCGCTCTGACCCTTGCCTCAGCTGGCTGTGGGGAGGGGACCGAGAGTGAGCTGACATAGTATGAGAAATAAATTGCATGTGGTAAAAAGTTATGAAGATAATACCTCCTGGCACCCAGTCTGCACCATAACACTTCAGAGGACTTTTCTATTCAAGATTTGTGGAATAGACTGAATAAACCAACTGCCACAAATATAAAATTATTTTTTCCTATTGTACATTTAATTTTAGAGATACCTTTTGTGTTGTGAAAGCCAATAGCAGAGAGTATAATGAGAAAAGAGTATGGTCATAAAGATAAAAAGAAAAAATTTCCAAAGGAAACTGATTTTAGAATTAGATGCAGATTAGAAGTCAGTCTCATTGGATGTGTATATGTGCTTTGGGTAGTTATATGTCTAAGACAGTCATCCCATCTGTGAAATGGGGTTATTTCTCTCACAGGCTCATGGTAAGAATGTACATAGAAAAAGTGACTTCCAGAGGCGGGGCTACGGAGCAGCAGCCGCTGTGTTTCTCTCCTCTCCTCTCCCAGGTCAACTAGGAATAACAAAGGAGACCACCTGGGACAGCAACAAGACAGGACAAGAATGACTTCAGGAACCTACCAAATCACTGGTGACGGCAAACACATGTGGCTCATGGACAGAGAGGAGCCTAGGGAGAGATTTAGTGGCTGGTAACAGTCTGGCAGTTTACCAGTTGAGACAGCATTTCCAGTCCTTTTAACCAACAAAAAAATGGCTGAAGGGAGAAGAGAACTCCCCTAAGACTCATCAAATGCAACTGTGAGTCTCCATTGCTACTGCCCTCAGAATCTGGAGCAGCGGTGGGGAGGTCCTGTGCTGACACCAGGAAACAGAGAACTGACCAGGAAACTCAGGAGTAGATCAATACCTCAGTGGCCTAGTGGTGGGGCTGTGAGAGTCTTTTTGCATAACCATTGGATTATCTCTGCCCCACCCTGCTTTATTTCTTGGTCAGGAGTCAGTGATCCTACTTATAGTTTAAAAGCCCTCAGGCTCCCATAGCCTACAGGGAAGGAAAAGAACAAAAAGAGGCTTTTAGGACACTGAGCTCCAACTCAGGATTAAAATAATATTGAAACAACTGTCAATTTCACAACTGTGAACTCTTTAATTACCTTACTTAGACACAAGTCAAACCAGGCAAGAGTGATCAGTAATTTGAAAAGCACTGAGAGAGGGACCTCATAACATAATATATAAAAAGGTTAAATCAAGAAGAAGAAATATTAGAGAAATGACCAGGACAAGAGTCCACCTAAAAGCCCCCCAAAGGGTGAAGCACAAAATAATGAGGTCAACATCCAAACACTATTTAAGGAAATAATCACAGGAGTGAGTAAAGAGTTTGAAAAAATTGTCATCAGAAATGCAGAAACAACAAATGAGACTCTGGAAAGAAACACTAATTATCTCAAGGTTATTAGAGAGCTGAAAGCTGAAATAGCTGAGCTAGAATACAACTTTCTGAACAACCTAAAACAGTATCAGAAAAGAGTAACAAAATAAATGAACTCCAGAAAACAGTAGAGGGGAGAGAGAATAGAATAAATGAGGCTGAAGACAGAATTAGCAAGATTGAGGAAGAATTAGAGACAACTAAAAAAAAAAGTAAGAGATCTCAAAAAAAGATTAAGAGATTCTGAAAACAACAACAGAGACCTATGGGATGACTTCAAAAGAAATAATATATACATTATTGGCTTTCCAGAGGAAGAAAGAGAGTGAGGGGAAGAAAGCATTTTTTCAGGACATAATAGCTGAGAACTTCTCTAGCATACAGATTGGAATAGAAGAAGTCAAACTCTCCCTATTGCAGATGACATGAGAGTATACTTAGAAAAACCTAAGGAATCCAGCAAGAAGCTTCTGGAAATCATCAGGCAATACAGTAAGGTGTTAGGCTACAAAATTAACATTCGAAAGTCAGTGGCATTCCTCTATGCAAACACTAAGTTACAAGAAGATGAAATCCAGAAATCAATTCCTTTTACTATAGCAACAGAAACAATAAAATATCTAGGACTAAATCTAACCAAAGCAGTGAAAGACTTGTATACTGAAAATTATGAGTCACTACTCAAGGATATTGAAAAAGACACAAAGAAGTGGAAAAATATTCCATGTTCATGGGTTGGAAGAATTAAAATCATCAAAATGAATATACTACTCAGAGCCAAATTTAATGCTATCCTCATCAAGATCCAAAGTACACTTTTTAGGAAAATAGAACAAATGCTACACAAGTTTATCTGGAACCAGAAAAGACCTAGAATTGCCAAAACAATCTTGAGAAGAAAGAACAGAAATGGAGGCATCACACTCCCAGATATCAAACTGTATTATAAGGCCATTGTCATCAAGACTGCTTGGTTCTGGAACATGAATAGACACACTGACCAGTGGAATAGAACTGAGAGCCCAGAAGTAAGCCCCCACACATATGGACATCTAATCTTTGACAAAGGGGCCCAGACTATTAAATGGGGAAAGCAGAGTCTCTTCAACAAATGGTGTTGGAAACAATGGGTTGAAAAATGCACAAGAATGAAACTGAACCACTGTATTTCACCAAATACAAAAGTAAATTCCAAGTGGATCAAGGACTTGGATGTTAGACCACAAACTATCAGATACTTAGAAGAAAATATTGGCAGAAGTCTTTTCTGCATAAATTTCAAAGACATCTTCAATGAAACAAATCCAATTACAAAGAATGTAAAACATTAATTCCCCAATAAGGGAATTTTTTAAAAAAAGTACATAGAGGGGAGTTGGGTGGTAGCACAGCGCAAAATGCAAGGACCGGCATAAGGAACCGGTTTGAGTCCCTGGCTCCCCATCTTCAGGGGAGTCGCTTCACAGGTGGTGAAACAGGTCTGCAGGTGTCTGTCTTTCTCTCCCCCTCTCTGTCTTTCCCTCCTCTCCCCATTTCTCTCTGTCCTATCCAAGAACAATGACATCAATAACAACAATAAAAACATAAAACAACAAGGGCAACGTAAGGGAAAATAAATAAATAAGTAAGTAAATAAATAAAAAGACGTGAAGAAAAAGAACAAGTCCATAGAAAAATCGCTTGAAATAAAATAACTCTTTACAGTGTCCATCCAAATCCTATCACTGCTGGTAGCATAATACAGTGGGTTTTTGTTGTTGCTGTTGTTGTTGTTACATATATATTTTCCACGTGAGGAGACTTGAGTTTGAATTCCTTTTATTTATTTCTTTATTTTTTGGCAGGATTACTGTTACTGTTATTCCTAGCACTCAGATTTATTTATTTATTATATTTTTACTTTTTAAAATATTTACCTTCCCTTTTGTTGCCCTTTTTTATTGTTGTTGTTATTGATGTCGTTGTTAAATAGGACAGAGAGGAAATGGAGACAGGAGGGGAAGACAGAGAGGGGGAGAGAAAGATAGACACCTGCAGACCTGCTTTAGCACCTGTGAAGTGACTTCCTTGCAGGAGGGGACCCGAGGGCTCCAACTAGGGCCCTTACTCTGGTCCTTGCACTTCAGGACACGTACGCTTAACCCGCTGAGCTAACTCCCTATTTATTTTTGAGAGAGTGTTCTCCCTCATAGGCAATGCCAGGAATTGAACCTGGGACCTCAGGCATGAAAGCCTAGCCCTTAATCTGTTGTACCACCTCTGGGTAGTTAGATGATGATGTTATTATTGGATAGGACAGAGAGAAATTGAGAGGGGAAAGGAGACAGAAAGGGAGAGAGACAGAGAGACAACAGCAGACCTACTTCACTGCTCATGAAGGATCCCCCATGCAGGTGAGGGTGTGGGCTCTATAGAATCCAGGTCCCTGCACATGGTAATATGTATGTTTAACCAGGTGTGCCACCAGCCAGCTCCCCCCCCCCATTAGATCATATTAAGATATCTTAAATTAAGGGTATTATTACCAAAAACAGATTTCTGTAATGACCACATTAAATCCCTTAATCCTAGCTTTAAGTATGCAAGCTTGCTTTCTAAACCATAAGAATTATTAAAAAAAAAAAAAAACCCAAAACTCTCAGAAACAATTTATGTCCACAAGAAACTTAAGAAACCTTTGCAGCAATGTTCCATTGGGCCGTCTTATTTTTCTCTTTCCTGAAAAGCCAGTGAAGAATGGCAGTGTTCCCTGTACAACAGTAGTTCACCTTTAAATGGGGGACATTTTCCCAAAAGAGAGCAACTACTTCACATTTGCAGAAAAACACTCTGTTCTTAAGTTGGAGCTGATTAAAATTCAAATCTATATTAATATCTCATTGCTTTTTTGGAAAAAGAGAGAGGGGAGGGGTGAGGGAAAGGGAAAGAGAGAGAGGGAGAGAGAGAGGGAGAGAGAGGGAGAAGGAGAGAGAGAAGGGGAGAAGGGGAGAGAGAAAGAAAGAGAAAGAGAGAGAGAGAAGGGTAGAGATAAGGAGAGAGAAAGAGAAGGAGAGAGAGAAGGGGAGAGAGAGAGAGAGGGAGAGGGAGAAGGAGAGAGAGAAGGGGAGAGAGAAGGAGAGAGAGAGGGGGGAGAGGGAGAAGGAGAGAGAGAAGGGGAGAGAGAAGGAGAGAGAAGGAGAGAGAGAGAGAGAGAGAGAGAGAGAGAATAGTCATGTTGAAAGGGAAAAGCTCCCAGCTGGCCGGCTCTGTGTTTGCGGGTTCCTTAGCAAGGCCATGTTAGAGCCCAGGAGGGTTGGGCCAGCTCCATCCTTGCTGAAACAATCGCCCTGCCTGAATGCAGGCCCCAGGCTTTTCCTTCCTTTCTCCTCTCCCACACCTACATTGTTTCAGCTGCCAGTTCTTTAATATTTTCTCTGAAGCAAGGGAAAGGGAAGGGCAAAAATGACTTGAAAGAATAACATTTCTTTCTCTGGACTTAAATAGAACATTCAACACAAAACATCCTGTGTTTTCTTTCAGCTGATGACACTCCTAGGGCTGACAGGGTGAGGGAGACAGTCAGGCTTGTTATGCAGATAGGTCCTGCCTCAGTTCCATTTGTCTCATCCACAAAAAATCACTGCCCTACTAAACAAACAAACAAAAGACCTGGCTCTTTCTTCTTCACACTCTTGTGTTTTTCTTGCTTTTTTTTTCTTTTTAATTTGTATTTAATTCTGCTGTGCCTTTTTTTTTTTTTTTTTCTTTTCTCCATTGTAATCCCATAAAGAAATAAAAAGGTAGGATGGTCAGAAATAGAATGATGATGATTTTATTAGATAGAGACAGAGAGGAATTGAGAGGGGGAGAGGGAGATAGAAAGGGAGAGAGACAGAGAGACACCTGCAGACCTGATTCAGGACTCAGGTGAGGGTTCCCCCCCCCCCCCCATCCACAGGTGAGGGTCAAGGGCTCAAGCCCAGGTCCTTGTGGGAATACTTCATTTTTTGGAGTTGTTACCAAAGTTATGACTTTATTCAAAACAGAGTGAGAGGTGGCGTGTGTGCGGGGGAGTGGGGTAGACAGCATAATGGTTATACCAAGAGACTCTCATGCCTGAGGCTCCAAAGTCCCAGGTTCAGTCCCCCATACCATCATGGACCAGAGCTGAGCTGTGCTCTGGTGGGGGGAAAAATCAGTAAATAAGTTGGCTTCTACCTCATGTCTTTCTGTAAAAATTATCCAAGCAATGAACTGGTAACCATAGGAAATGATTTTTTTTTTTTTTTGCATCCAGGGCTATTGCTAAGGCTGGGTGCCTACTCTAGGAATCCCTTGCTCCTGGAGGCCATTTTTTCCCCCTTTTTGTTGCCCTTGTTGTTGTTGTTATTGTTATTGTTGCCATTGCTGTTGTTGTTGGTGGGTAGGACAGGGAGAAATCAAGAGAGGAGGAGAAGACAGAGAGGGGGAGAGAAAGACAGACACCTGCAGACCTGCTTCACCACTTGTGAAGCGATATCCCTGCAGGTGGGGAGCCCGGGGCTCGAACTGGGATCCTTATGCCGGTCCTTGTGCTTTGCGCCACGTGTGTTTAACCTGCTGTGCTACTGCCACCCCCACCCCCACCCCCACCCCCGCCTTTGAGTTTACATATCTAAATTGCTGGAGAATAGAATGAAAGCATCCAGAAAGAGAACTATCTCTTGCTATGACTATCTGCTTATTTCACTTGGTTTTTCTTCTAAGCCTTCCTTCCCTATTCCTCAGCATGGTGTGCATTTACTCCTCCTCCTTAGAATCAGGGGCTATCTGCTTCTTCAAGGTCAGATTTTGGGCGTTTCAGTCACTGCTACCACCCACTGCCTCGAATAGCTTCAAACAGTATCTTGCACAGAGCGTAGAGTACTCATTAAATGAAGCTCCATGGACTTACATGAGCAGTGCAGTGTGTGCCTGTGTGTTTGTAGGCTGTATCCATGCCGGTCATGATTCTGCGTGGACTCTGATGGGGCATTAGGAACCTGAACTGGACCTCCTAGTATTTTTTTCCAAAATGGAGACCCCAAATCTCATCTGCTATATTCTTACCTTTAGGTTCCTGGTTGTTAAACAATTTGCTTTGCGTCTTAATGTTTTTTTTTTTTTTCAGCCACAAAGTTGAAGATGGCACCATGACACCAATCTAACTTCCGTAGACAGAGGACCCCACTTCCCCAGAGCCCTTCCCCATAAGGGAAAGATAGAAGCAGGCTGGGGGGATGGATCCACCTGCCAACGCCCATGTCCAGAGGGGAAGCAATTACAGAAGCCAGACCTTCCACCTTCTGCACCCCACAATAACCTTGGGTCCATACTCCCAGAGGGATAAAGAATAGGAAAGCTATCAGGGGAGGGGATGGGATGCGGAACTCTGGTGGTGGGAATTGTATGGAACTGTAACTCTTTTATCCTATGGTCTTGTCAATCATTATTAAATCCATCAATAAAAAAGAATTTGATGCTGTTAAGGTGGGTCTTGATTTGGGAGTTGAGTAAAAGGAAATAACGACATCAGTTTTTAAAGCTTACCATTCTCAAAGCAAAAGACATTCAGAGAGGCATGGCTATGAAGTCAGAGCCTTTTCAGATTGTGCTCTTGAGATACTAAAAAAAGAAAACACACGCACAGAAAACAGCATCTGAGAACTCAACAAAATACAACCAGGATCTTTCCAGAAACTCACTAAGCCAGAGCCACCAAGTTCTGGAAGTTACTATGGTTCCACCCTGAACTCCCTGGCCAGTGTTCCCTGGAACCTTGCCTGTGCAGAGCCCCTGCCCCACCAGGGAAAGAGAAAGGCAGGCTGGGGTATGGATCCATCTGCCAACACCCATGTCTAGCAGAGAAGCAATTACAGAAGCCAGACCTACCAACTTCTATACCCCATAAAGAATTTTGGTTCAAACTCCCAGAGAGGTAAACGTTAGGGGAAGATGACCAGAGGGTTCTGAACTCCAACTCCATCAGGACCCAGAGAGAGAGAAGAGGAAAAAAAAAAAAAAAAAAAAGGACACTTGGAAGTAGTAGGTGTAACTTAGAAGATGAGGGAAGGCCATAGAAAAAATAGTCAACCCATATCTGTGATCTTGGAAGAACTAATGCAGTTTCCAATGGAGTGAATGGAGACACAGGACTCTGGTGGTGGGAATGGTGCAGAATTATACCTCTCTTCTGTAAATCAATATTAAATCACTAATAAATATTTTTAAAAAGAAAAATATAACCACAGGGGCTGAGTGGTGGCCCACCAGGATGAGGACACATGTTACAATGCACAAGGACCCCAGTTCAAGCCCTCAGTTGCCACCTGTAGGGGAGAGCCTTCACAAGGTGAAGCAGGGCTGCAGGTGTCTCTCTTTCTGTCTCCCTTTCTGTATCCCCTGTCTGTCTCCCGTTCTCTCTCTCTCCAAAATAAATATAAGTAAATAACATTAATAAAAATTCAAATACTAAAAAGACACCCATCGTATTGTAGAATGGTTTATATGCTATACTATTAACCTAAGGACTGGTGTGAATTCTGGACCATGCACTTAAAAAAATTATTAGTGACTTAATATTGATTTATGAGATTATGAGGTGACAGGGTTATGATTCCACTCCATTCCCACCATCAGAGTTGTAGTGGTTTTTCCAAATCACAGATATAGGCTGCCTATTATTTCTATAGCTATCTATCTATATTTATATATATTTGCCCCCTCCCCTTTTTTTTCTTATGGTCCTGCCTTCTTTTCCTTTCTAAGTTGCACCCATATTTATATATAAATATTTATATTTATATATATTTGCACCCTCCCCCCTTTTTTTTCTTATGGTCCTTTTTTTCCTCTTCTCTCTCCAGGTCCTTCCTGGTAGAGTTGGAGTTCAGAACCCACTGGTCACCTTCGCCCTATCATTTCTCCTCTGGGTGTACGTATACTTTCTTGATTTGTTAAAGTATATATATCTATTTATGAGAGAGAGAGAACCAGAGCATCACTTTACCCTATGTGCTACTCAGATTATATACTTTATGCAAGAAAATTCTGTGTTTTTTTTTTTCTGAAAGTATTTTTATTTGTTTTTGAGAGAGATGCAGAGAGAGAAAGTATAGAAACACCAGAACACGGCTCAGCTCTGGCTTATGGTGGTGTGGTGGTGCGGGGGATTGAACCTGTGACTTCAGAGCCTCAGGTATGAGCATCTCTTTGCATAACCCCCACCCGAAAATTCTATGTTCTACCAGAGTCACCTCCAAGGCCATTTGATCTCTTGCTGTCATGATTTCCATACCAGTAAAATGCAAACAGTGGAACCTAACCCTTGGGAGGCAGAAAGAGGACAGCTGTCATCCTGGTCATCAGCATCACCATCATCCAGGGTCTGACACACTGGAGGCTGTGGGCTGCGTCCAGCCAGTAACCCACTTTTGCAAATACATTTTTGCTGGCCTGCCCACAGCCATGCCCACAGATATTCTTATGAGCCCAAGTTTCTCACTGCAATAGTAGGATTGAGTAGTTATGAGACTCCTTAGTTTGTGAAGTCTAGAATATTTACTGTCTGGCCTTTTCAATAGTTTGTGGACCTTGATCTGAAATCTAGCATCAATTTATATTTAGTATGCTTGTCTAGTCTTTCTCCCATTATAAATCATATATTTTTTTTTGTCTGTTTATCTGACCTCACAGAATGTGATATAGCCTGTTAGTTTATGGGGACTTATGACAATGAGAAAAAAGAAACTAGTCACAAGATTTGCAGTAATTCTCCCTTTTAGAAAATTTTCTCCTGATTAACAATAACAAATGCCCATGGTTTGGCAAAAAAAAAAAAAGGTGATGGCCCATGAGCTGTTTTCTGCTCTTGACTAGTGAGGCACAGTCAACACAGGGTGTGTATTTTAGCATGTTGAACCAAGGACAGGCTTTGGGCTCACATCAAAATAGAGGTTTGGGGGCCAGGTGGTAGCGCAGCGGGTTAAGGGTTAAGCACTCATGGTGTTAAGTGCAAGGACCAGTGTAAAGACCCCTGTGCTCCCCAGCTGCAGGGGGTCCCTTAACAAGCAGTGAAGTAGGTCTGCCAGTATCTATTTTTCTCTCCTCCTCTCTCTCTCTTCCCTCCTCTCTGTCTTACCCAACAACAACAGCAGAAACAACAATGATAATCAACAAGGACAACAAAAGGGGAAAAAATGGCTTCTAAGAGCAGTGGATTTGTAGTGCAGGCACCAAACTCACAGTAATAACCCTGGAAGCAAAATAAATGGGGGGGGGGGGGGTTGTTACAAACTGAAAATTAAAGGAAAAAAATTGAAATAGATTTGGCATTTTTTGAAATGTGGTTTTGTTGTGTCGCTAACTGGTAGGACATGTAAATGGCTTCATATGGGAACATCTGGAGCCCATCAGGTGAGAGTGACAAGCATGTCCCGAGCTTGCAAGTGACCCGGGAAGGTTGATGAGGGAAGCCATTAATAATGTCAGACAAATGGATTGGATATGCAGACGATGGGCCAGCCGTAGCTCACAGCTAATACAGCTATGATGTGTTCCCTCCTATCTGAGGGAAGGTCACCACCCCAGGATACTATCTGTGACTTTCATATATGCATGAATTCCCTTGGGTGAATGTATTTTAAGTGGATAAGTCATCTCTGAAGAGTATGCCAATAACTTTCCTGGAAATCCAACAAAATAACAGTTCTGTGCCCCTCTTGTGTGTTAAAAAAAAAAAAAAAGACTGACTTTTTTTTTTTTTCCTTTTCTGGTTTAGAATCTTTTCCAAACAGTAAAGTCTGCCAGAAAAAACAGACAAACTCTCAGGAACAACAATGCCCATTATGTATGGGGTAGGAGCTGCCAGGTTTTGATTACTGCCCAGACATTAACCCCTTTGGTGTCTTATGGGGGGAAGTGCCAAGTCGGAATCCAGGCACTTCCAGGATTTCACAGTCACTCATAGTAGGAGACCAGGCAATTTAATAATGACTTGTGGAAGAAAAAAGAGAACTATTGTGGGAAGGAAGTTCAAGTTCAAGGCTTCAGTTCCTCATTTCCTGAATTTGGCCATGACTCATTCCAGCAAGTCGACATAAGCTGCATCACCTCTGCTTTTTAATTTTTTTTTTCCTCCCCTTTTTCAGTCTTGCAGGCCTCGGGCGAGAAGGAGGCTGCCCTTGTCACCTATCCCACTGGATGTCACAGGGAGAGGCAAATCTAGTACTCAGGAAGGATGGCTTGTTGATACCGCCAGGTCACTGCTATCGGTAACATTGCTAGGAAGGAGAATTATCGCATATCCTATGGCCAGAAGTCTCTGTAAATTGACCAACTGTATCCTACTTTGAAAGGCTGGGTAGAGAGCAGGGCAACTGACAGTGGAAGGATGAAAATATATGTCTATGAACTCATATATATATATATATGTATATATATATATATATATAACAGAAATATACTGATTTATCTAATATTGGATAGAGACAGAGAGAAATTGAAAGGAGAGGGGGAGGTAGACAGGGCGAGAGACAGAGAGACACCTACCGCCCTGCTTCACCACTGGTGAAGCCTTCCCCCTGCAGGTGGGGACCAGGGGCTTGAATCCTGGTCCTTGTGCACTGTCATGTGAGTGCTTAACCATGTGCACCACCCCCTGGCCCTTGGTTTGACTTTATTATTTTTTTTCCAGTATGATGATGGTGTAAAATCCTATTTGTTGAAAGGAAGTCATGCATTGGCTTTTGGTCTTTCCTTGAGCTAGTGAGAGGCTGTCGAGTCCTTTTTCTTGTTGCTGGGTAGCAGTTATAAACTGTAGCTCTCAGTCACCAAACCAGGGAACTCAGTATGTTGTGTGATAATAGTCAACACGTTATTATCACACCAGCTTTGTTATCTGGTTTCCCAATTCCAGACTGACTTAAGTTTTCTGAACATGTTTCAGGTAGATGAGGCTAAGTTATGGTGGTAGGCAGATTAAGTGTGTTTCAAAAGCATTTGCAATTTTATATTTTCCACTTAGGGTCTTTTTCTTTCTTTTTATTTTTGCCACCAGGATCATCACTGGGGTTCTGTCCTTGTATTATTCCATCACATCTGGCTTCTGTTTTCAACAGATGGTGAGAAACAGAGATATGTGGAGAGAGAGAGATTGACAGAGAAAGAGAAAGAGAAGAGAGAGGGAGGGAGAGAGAAATAAACAGAGATAACCCACAACAGGTGGAGGCCAGGGACTTGAACCTGGGTCCTTCTGCATGGCAACATATGCTCTCTCCTGGTAAACCAACATTAGGCCCCTTATAATGGGCTTATTAAAATATAAGCCCATTGTAAGTTAAGGAAATGCTATTTAATTTATTATTCTATTTATTTATTAGTACATATTTCTTTTTTTAAGTTTCTCTTTTTTTAATATTTATTTATTTGACCTTTTTTATTGCCCTTGTTTAACATTGCTATGGTTATTAATGTTGGATAGAACAGAGAGAAATGGAGAGAGGAGGGGAAGACAGAGAGGGGGAGAGAAAGACAGACACCTGCAGACCTGCTTCACCGCCTGTGAAGTGACCCCCCCCCTGCAGGTGGGGAGACGGGGACTTGAACTGGGATCCTTATGCCAGTCCTTGCTTTCTGAGTCACCTGCGCTTAACCCGCTGCGCCATCGCCCGACTCCCACATATTTCTTATTGATAGTCTACTGTCAGGTGTTCGGAGAAACCAAGCTAATTATACTCACAGTCAAGCTATAATTTATGTAAAGCACATTGTGTTAAACATTTCACACACACATACAATTCACTGGTTTCATTAAAAAAAAAACCACACAACTTTTATGAAATAGCTGCATTCTTTACAATAGCCAGAGAGTGGAGGTAGCCCAAGTGCCCTTCAATGCATGAATTTAAGGATATATATATATATATATATATATATATATATATATATATATATATATATATATATTCCATGGAATATTACTCTGCAATCAAAAAGATGATATTGTGTCTTTTGGGACAAAAATGGAAGGAACTAGAGGGGATTATGCTTAGAGAAATAAGTAAAGAGATGAAAGATATCAGATGGATTCACTCATATGTGTGATCTAGGGGTCTGATTCACATAAACTTGCCAGAAAGAAGGAAAAAGAAAGAAAGACAAAAATGAAAAAAGGAAGGGAGGGAGGGAGGGAGGAGGAGAGGGAGAGAGAGACAGAGACAGAGAGAGAGAGAGAAAGGAAGAGGAAGGGGGAGGAAGGGGGAAAGAAAGAAAGGAAGGAACAGAAGCAAGTAGACTAAGACTTACTAGAATTCTGGTGATTCTTTTCGGGAGGTTGGAGGGTGGGGATATAGAGCTTTGGTGGTAGATGTGGTGTGGAACTGTACACTGTAATCTTACAATATTGTAACAAACTATCCATAGCAAATAAAAAAAAGAAAAAAACCTTTATGAGATAACACCATTTACATATTAATAGAGTCCCAGAGAACTAAAGGATTAGTTAATGTTAGAACTAGCTTCCACATATGTTTGATACCAAGTATCAATTTGAGTGTTAACATATTCACTTTAAGAGATTAATTTCCTACCCATGGTAAAACATTAAATAAAAATCACGGCGGGCTTGGCTGTGGTGCACCAGGTTAAGCACACATAGTGCAAAGTGCAAAGACCCACACGAGGATGCGGGTTCAAGTTCCCAGCTCCCCACCTGCAGGGAGAAAGCTTCACAAGTGGTGAAGCAGGTCTGCAGGTGTTTCTCTCCCTATCTCCCCTCCCCTCCCCTCTCAATTTCTCTCTGTCCTATGCAAAAAAAAAAAAAAAAAATATATATATATATATATATATATATATATATATATCCATAGGAGCAGTGGATTTCTTATTTATTTATTTTCCCTTTTGGTGCCCTTGCTGTTTTATTATTGTTGTTGTTATTGATGTCGTCGTTGTTGGGTAGGACAGAGAGAAATGGAGAGAGGAGGGGAAGACAGAGAGGGGGAGAGAAAGACAGACACCTGCAGATCTGCTTCACCACCTGTGAAGCATCTCCCCTGCAGGTGGGAAGCCGGGGGCTCGAACCGGGATCCTTAAGGGGATCCTTGCGCTTAACCCGCTGCGCTACCTACCGCCTGACCCCCTGAAGCAGTGGATTTCTAGTGCAGGCACTGAGCCCCAGTGATAACCATGGAG
The DNA here is from genome assembly GCF_950295315.1 of Erinaceus europaeus. Classification (NCBI taxonomy): domain Eukaryota; kingdom Metazoa; phylum Chordata; class Mammalia; order Eulipotyphla; family Erinaceidae; genus Erinaceus; species Erinaceus europaeus. Next base: position 124,772,464 of record NC_080168.1, on the reverse strand, counting down.
GCAAACAAACAAACAAACAAACAAAACAAAAATAAATAAAAATGAATGAATAATAAAAATCACCAACTTTCTTGAAATGCTCACTCCGGTTGCTAGAAAGGCATGCCAGCTAAAATGCCTATAACACTACGCCAGACTTTAGGTTCAGATTCCTTTATTTTTTCATTTTTTGCCTCCAGGATTATCACTGGGGCTCAGTGCCAGCCCTATGAATCCACCACTCCTGGTGGCCATTTACTTTTTCCATTTTACTGGATAGGACAGAGAAATTGAGAGAGGAGGGAGAGACTCTGTACGAAGAGAGAAAGACACCCGTAGATTTGCTTCACCACTTGTGAAGTTCCCCTTTGCAGATGGGGAGCTGAGGGCTTGAACCTGGATCCTTGCTTGGGTCTTTGCGCTTAGTACACCACCCCATCCCTCAATTCCCACTTCCTGCCATTCCATACCCAGTGAAGCATTGCTGCAGGCATCTCTCTTTTGATCTCTCCTTCTCAGTGTATCTCTGCCTCCATGATAAAAAAAAAAAAGAAAGAAAAAGGACAAAAAAATACAATGTTGTCCTCACTCTCTCTGTCCTCACTTCTACTTCAGATCAAAGAACTAGCTAGCACCCACAAACAGCGCGACTGACCTGGAGATGACTTATGAATGTGATGCTGTATCTGGGCACTAGTGAGTAACTATCTAGTCAATGGAGGCCTTGTCCAGACAGGAGAATAAGCTAACTAAAAACTAAAATAATGCTACAGTCGGAGTGTTTCGCAGTCTTTGGATAGGACAAAGGAGAATTGGTGAACGTAATAGCTTCAATTTACACTGCTGAGAACCACTCCATTTTCATTGGGATTTCACTTTGAGAAACTGAGGGTCACTCTGCAACTCCTAGGGGTTCAGATTTATCACTGATGTGATAGAAAGACTGTATACTCAGTCAGGACTATATATATATAATATATATATATATATATATATATATATTATATATATACTCATTAAAAAAGTCCCACTAGCATCCAAATCTCCCTATAAATTTCTCTTCTCTAATCTTAGATGCCTTTTATGACTGACTGTGATTATAAGATAGTTACATGCATCCTTGTCTATTTTGTCAAAAGATCATTAGAGAAAAAAAACAAAGTCCATCATTAAAGCTCCAAAAAAAAAAAAATTGGATTGGCATAGCAAATGGGGCTGAGTTGGCATGGGAAAGAGGGTCTGACTCTGGGATTTCATGAAATCCAAAACAATAGGACAGCTGCTCCTCCATAAACAGATTATTATTATTATTTCTACCTAGACAGCTTGATAGCAGCCATTATCTTCTTTCTGGGTGTCTTATCAAGTTCTGGCTGTGTGCAGCATGGCTGATAAGAAATGAGAAATGTCACCCATGAGATGGCCAAGGATTATTTCTGTGCACTGCTGTTCAACAATGACCCATGTCTTAGAACTGAAAAGTGGCCCCATTGTTTCTGCCAGGCACTTGCTATTCATTCAAACTCTACCAAGACAGTATAGAGATGTTGGAGTTACCATTCTATGAGGGATTGAAATTTCATTGTTCTCAGCTAAAAGTTCAAGCTGTCTTGATTTTGAAAAGCTAACTCATCATGGACTGTCTTTGAAGAGGGAGAAGGCAAGGGAAGGGAAAAATGAAATGAGTACAACGCTTTCTCAGGTCTATGAGGTAGTATTTAAAAAAAAAAGGAAGATAGAATACTCTCTTTCAATCACTGGGACTTAAAAGGGCAGGTTTATAAGCCTCAAAGGAACTGCATCACGTAGCCATGACTTGTGATCCAATTGTTCCATGTAAAAACTCCTCCCAACACACTGCAGATCAGAAAATAGTTAAATGACTGGATTTCTGTTTGTTTCACACTAATCTCTTGAATTAATTATTTGTTGATATTAAAAAAAAACTTCCTTGTTTCTCAATGGAGAAACAAATATTTGAGGGGGAGGGGAATGCCATCTTATTACCATTCTGTTCTAGTATTTCAACTTCCCAGAGAAGAAACTGTATTAGGGAAAAACTAAAGCTCCTCTGGCTCATTTGTACTATGTCTATGTAGAATCTCTTCCCACAGTATTCAGAAAGCTCTTGTCTTTGGGGGTTTGGAGGGGATGGGGTTAGGTAAATAGCATACTGGTTATGCGAACAGACTCTCACACCTGAAGTTTCAAAGTCCCACGTTCAACCCCCAGCATCACCATAAGCCAGAGATGAATAGGACTCTGGTAAAGAAGAATAATAAATAAAATTAAATAAACAGAATGAAAGCTCTCGTCTTCCTCACACACCCTTTGAAGGGTTTGCTGATATTATTATGCAAACTGCTTGGATGTATTTCAAATGAGAAATTTTCTCAACATTCTGAACCACTGTTCTGAAATTGGAATTTCAAATGCATGGAATACTTGGTTCTTAAATAAACAACTTCTGAAATTAGACTTTAGTCACGGAAACATTGAGATGGAAGAGTGGGAGGAGGTTGGGAAGAAGATAAAGAGAGAAGGGGCTGTGGAAAAGGAAGAGAAACTCAGCTCTCTTTTCAGAGTATCAGCTCCTGAAAGACAAAGGCCTGGGGGGGGAGGGCTGGGTGGCGGCGCACCGGGTTAAGCTTAAATGCACATGGCACCAAGCACAAGAACTTAAGCAAGGATCCTATTTTGAGCCTCAGGCTCCCCACCTGCAGGGGGGTCACTTCACAGGCGGTGAAGCAGGTCTGTCTGTCTTTCTCCCCCCTTTTCTGTCCTTCCCTCCTCTCTTGATTTCTATTTGTCCTATCCAATAAAGTGGAAAACATGACGTCCAGGAGCAGTGGATTCATGGTGCAGGCACGGAGCTCCAGCAATAACCCTGGAGGCAAAAAAAAAAAAAAAAAGGGACAAAGACCTACTCTCTTAGTGCTTCTACAATATTATGAACAGAGTAAATACTTGAGGGAGTCGTTTTTAAATGACTTATCGAGAGATCTATTTAAAGTAGCTTTGCCATCTTACTATATCCAAAGGAACATTCTCCTAACTAGATATGTCACTTGGTTTGTCATCTATGAAGCATTATTAGAAAGCCCAGAGCTTTTCTAACTTTAATCTACATACAAATTATCTGGGGATCTTGTTAAGATACAGACTGTGACTCAGGAGGCATGGGACAAGGCCTGAGGTCTGCATTTCCTTCAAGCTCCTATGGGATTCAGATGTTGCTTGGCCACAGAGAACAGCCTGAGCAACAGAGCCCACAGGAGCACAAGCGGGGCTGGGATGACAGCCTCAGGTCCGTACCACTCCTCTCACCTTCACCATCAGACTTACTTCTATTTTTATTGTCTTCATCTGGCACTAGAGTTATCACTGGGGCTTGGTACCTGCACTATAAATCCACTGTCTCCACTGGTTTTTTTTTTGATAGACAGAAACAGATATTCAGGTGTGGGGGGGTACAACTTCAGGCAACTCAAACTCAAACTCAAGCAAAAGTACCACAATTATGTGCCTCTAGGAACATGCCTAAGATGGCCATTCTAGATTTCTTCTACCCTAAGATACCTAATTTCATCTGCTCTGTTCCTACTTTGTGTTTCCTGTTCATTAACCATTTTGTCTCCATTTATGTTCTGTTGCCTTCCAGACACCAAGTTAAGGATGTCACCATGATTGTGTCTCAACTTCTCTGGACAAACGACCTCACCTGGAACCTTGCCTCTGCAGAGCTGTGGCCCAGCAGGGAAAGACAGAAGCAGGCTGGGGGTATGGATTGACCTGCCAATGCCCATCTTCAGGAGAGAAGCAATTACAGAAGCCAGAACTCCTACCTTCTGTCGGGCAGGCCCCCTGCTCCATCCTCCAATGCTGATACTATGGCCTATTTACATAATCATTGTTTTGCCTGATCTATCTTCTCTCTACCTTGAGACCCGCCCTACCTGCAGGGCGTTAATTAATCCCACCAGTTAAAACCATCACAACAGTTGCTAAGGATGCTTCCACCTTCCCAGCATGCCTTTTGCCTCTCTCCACCCCCTTTCCTAGCCATTTCCATTTCCAACTCACCACTTCTGGTTTTATCCTATAAAACCCACTTCTGTTCCTGGTTTCTGGTTTCACTCTCTTTTCTCTCTTGTGTCCCGACCTGGAGAAGAGCTGGCATGCAGAGCGGGAGGTGGCCATTGTGGTTTGACGCCACGTGGTTTAACCCACTGTGCTCACACCCGACTCTGGAGCATTCCCGAGTGAATAAAGAATTGTATTACCACGCCGCCATGAGTTCCTGGATCCTCTCTCCTGCCCGCAACGCTAGCCCAGCACCTTCTGTGCCTCAATCACAACCTTGATCCATACTCCCCATGGGAAAGAAGTGATAGGATAAGATAAGAGGGGTCTGAACTCCAGCTCCGTCAGCACCCAGAGAGAGAGAGAGGAGTTAAAGGAGAGGGACATATGGATGTAGTGATGTTATCATGATTGGCTTGGAGGGGAAGAGAGGATTGCATCAGGAAGAAAAAGGGAGCAATTATATAGAAATGTGGACAGATAGTTGTAGAGATGATGGCTGGCCCATGTCTACAACCTTAGGGGGAACTGCGGTGGCTTACAGTGGGGAGAGTGAAGACTCAGAACCCTGGTGGTGGGAATGGTGTGGATTTATACCCCTGTTGACATGTAACTTTGTAAATCAATATTATATCACTAATACAAATTTTTAAAAAGAAAAAATGTTTTCTCAAAAGATAAAAAAAAAAGAAAGAAGGGAGGATAGAGATGGAGAAAGCAGGATAGACCTTGTAGCACTGTGTCACTGCTTATAAAGCTTTCCGCCTGCAGGTGTGAACCAAGGGTTTGAACCCAGGCCTTTGAGCACAGTAACATATACACTCCACCAGGTGTGGTAACACTTGGCCTCCATCTGAGTTGTTTTTTTTCTAAACATTTTTATTTATTTATTAATGAGAAAGATAAGAAGAGAGAGAGAGAAAGAACCAGATATCACTCTGATACATGTGCTGCTGGGGATTGAACTCAGGACCTCATGCTTGAGAATCCAGTGCTTCATCCACTGTACCACCTCCCGGACCATGTCCATCTGAGATTTTATTCCAAGCAATTTGTTTTCTCCCATCCACATAATGAGTGAGTTGAAGCTGCATAATTTCTAGGATTCTTACAGACTGAATATTTCAAAAATTAATAGAGGAAATATGGTGGGAGAGGGGGCTCAGTGGATAGGGCACTGGGCTTGCATATGTAGAGGCCTTGGACTTGGTCCTTGGCACTGCCTATGATGGAGAATGTGCCACCCTGAGCTCTGTCTATGACTTTGTCTAAAATAAGTAGAACACTCTTTAAATTTTTAAAAATTATCTTTATTTACTTATTGGATAGAGACAGCCAGAAATTGAGAGGGAAGGGGGTGAGAGAGAGGGAGAGAGACAGAGACGCCTGCAGTGCTGTTTCACCACTCATGAAGATTTCCCCCTGCAGCTGAGGACCCGGGGCTCGAACCTGGGTCCTTGCGCCTTGTAACCTGTGCACTCAACTAGGCGCACCACCACCCGGTGCCTAGAACAATCTTTATAAAGAAAGAAATGGATCAAGGAAATAGCACAGTAACAGTGCACCAGACTAACCAACCGGAGGTCCTTGTGGTCCTGTTTTAAGCCCTGGCGCCATCATAATCCAGAACCGAGCAGTATTCTGGTCTCTGTCTCTTCTCTGTGTCATCAAAATAGATAGAAAAAATATTGGGCAGGGGGAGATAGCATGATGGTTATGCAAAGAGACTCTCTTGCCTGAGGCTCCAAAGTCCCAGGTTCAATCCCCTGCACCACCATAAGCCAGAGCTGAATAGTGCTCTGGTAAAAAAAAGAAAGAAAGAAAGAAAGAGAGAAAGAAAGAAAGAAAGAAAGAAAGAAAGAAAGAAAGAAAGAAAGAAAGGAGAAAAGAGAAGAAAACTATTTTATATATTTAAAAAAGAGAACTGATAAAACGTGCAATTTGTCTCTAGAAATGCTTGGTTACTGAAATTAGTCCTTTCCACAGCTGTAATTTGACATGGCTGAACTGTGATTCTCTCTCTCTTTCTCTCTCTCTCTCTCTTTCTCTCTCTCTCTAAGATTTTTCAATTTTTATTGTCACCAGGGTTACTGCAAGGGCTTGGTGCTGGCACTATGAACCCACTGCTCCTGGTGGCCATTCTTTCCTTTTATTTATTTATTTTTTTCTATCTTATTGGTTAAGACAGAGAGAAATTGAGAAGGGAAGGGTAGAGAGAAAGAGAGAGAGAAATGTAGATGCCAGCAGGCCAGCTTCACCACTCTTGAAGCTTTTCCACTGCAGGTGGGGAGCAAGGGCTCAAACCTGGGTCCTTGCTCAGTTCTTTCTGCTTAGCGCCATGTGTGCTTAGCTGAGTGTGCCACTACCCAGCTCCCCATTCTTTAGTTTATTTTCCCTTTTTGTTGCTCTTGCTGTTTATCATCATTGGTGTTGTTATTATTGTTGTTATTGCTGTCATTGTTGTTGGATAGGACAGAGAGAAATGGAGAGAGGAGAGGAGACAGAGAGGGGGAGAGAAAGACAGACACCTGCAGACCTGCTTCACCCCCTGTGAAATGACTCCCCTGCAAATGGGGAGCCGGGGGCTCGAACCAGGATCCTTGCGCTGGTCCTTGTGCTTTGTGCCATGTGCACTTAACCCACTGCACCACCACCCAGCTCCCCATTCTTTAATTTTTAATAGAGTAGTTTTTCCACTCTCATGTTTTTTAAAATCAGTATCAATTACTGTTGTGGATAGGTCTGCAATTTGCTTAATGCAATGCAAAGCTTGGGAAATTGGACACTGAATAAATGACCCTAGTTTATTCTCAAAGCCCTTGCCTCATCAGTTGAGTGTTTCCCATGCTGTAAGGTGAATTCCATGTAACTTTTGTTTTCTGGTTCTATTTTGCAAAAGCCAAGTGGTTAAAAAACATAATTATCACACAAAGCACCAGGACCGGTGTAAGGATCCTGGTTCCAGCCCCTGGCTCCCCACCTGCAGGGGAGTCGCTTCACAGGCAGTGTCTATCTTTCTCTCCCCCTCTCTGTCTTCCTTTCCTCTCTCCATTTCTCTCTGTCCTATTAACAACAATGACATCAATAATAACAACAACAATAACTACAACACTAAAACAACAAGGGCAACAAAAGGAAATAAATAAATAAATATTTAAAAAGAATAAAAAAAGAATATATATAAAAAAGAAATATACCCTTTCTCTTTCTGTATTTATTTCTCTTTCTTTCTTTCTTTCTTTCTTTCTCTGTCTCTTTTTAAATGTTTTTATTACCTTTACTTATTTATTGAATAGAGACAGCCAGAAATCAAGATGGAAGGGGATGATAGAGAGGGAGAGAGACACCTGCAACACTGCTTCACCCACTGCTCGCAAAGCTTTGACTCTGCAGGTAGGGACCAGGGGCTCAAACCTGGGTCCTTGTGCATTAAACATGTGTTCAACCAGGTACACCATCACCTGGCTCCTATTATATATATATATATTTTTTTTTTCTTTTTTTTGCCAGAGCAGTGCTCAACTCTGTCTTATGGTGGTATGGGGGATTGAACCTGGGACTCTTGAGCCTCGGGCATGAGAGTCTTATGCATCTACCCCCACCCTTCTTTCTCTTTAAATATCAAAGCACTGCTAAACTTCAGCTTCCTGTGGCCCTAGAACTGAACCTAGCATCCTTGGTGACTCAGAGGTAAAAGGATTTTTGCCTAACCATCATTATATTCCCCTAGTCCAAGATAGTTGTGTTTTTTTCTCTTTTTTTTGAGCAATATCTTTCCTTCAAAGGGTGTCATTTATAAAATTGAGACCATGAGTAGGTTTTGTTAAATTAAGAACCCCACTATTTCCTTAACAGTAAAAGTTGGTGACTAAATCAGGTGCTTGTCTTCTATAACTTATAGAAACCTCACCTAGAATTAATTACCTTGTTTTCCTCAAGAAAATAAGTGGTAGTCCATCTACTATCTATGAAGTACCACTTATTTTTTTCAAATATTTTAAATATTTCATTTATTTTGTATACAGGCAGAGAGAAATTGTAAGGAAACGGTAAGAGAAAGATTGGAGAAAGAGACACCCACACACTGCTTCACCACCAGTGAAGCTTCCTCCCTGCAGGCGGGAACAGGGGACTTGAACTAGGTCCCTTGCTCATTATAACATGTGTGCTCAATCTGGTGCACCACTGCTTAGCCTCCCTGAAGACGTTTTTCCCCCATTGTTATGTTTTGTTTTGTTTTTTTCAACCTGCTTCCAGGGTTATTGCTGGGGCTTGATGTCAGCACTATGAATCCACCACTTCTAGAAGGTGTTTTCTGCCTTTTTTTTTTAATTATATTTTTTTAATGGGATAGGACAGAGAGAAATTGAGAGAGGAGAGGAGAGGAGAGGAGACAGACAGACAGACACACACACACACACACAGACCTGCAGACATGCTTCACCACTCATGAAGTTTTCTCGTGTAGGTGAGTCAGGGGCTTCCACCTGGAAAGTAATTTGTGTACTTAACCAATTGCACCACCACCTGGCCTCAAGACATTTTTTAAAAAACGAGCAAATAGAATAATTGCTCTGAAATTCCATCTTGGCCCAGTATTACATTCTTAAACCATCAGATGGCCTATTGGATGCCATTAATGGACTAAACATGGAACTACTTCATTATCAGCAGAACCTGAGCCAACAATTTTTTAATTTTTATTTTGAAGTGACCTTGACTGATAATGTAGGTATTTGGCTAAGGAATTTTCAATGTGAAATGTTCACAGTGGTCTACATACCAGTGAATACTAAACTACCTCTAGAGCTATGAAGTTTTAAACTTCACCCAATAGTTATGGGTGCAATAGTTATGTTTGACTTAATTATAGTGCTATACTTACTTTGGCCAAATCTCACAAGTGTATATAATAAACTGCATCACATTTTGATATTCGAAGGACGGTCGCTGGTGAGACAAAATAGCTACGTTTGAGAGCTTAGTATGTGAGAACATTTTGAGTGTTTTACTTGGGTCAACTCGTTTCATTCTCACAACGGTCCATTGAGATGTGATCTGTTCTTTCTCCCTTCCTAGACAAGGGAACTGAACTACGGAAAGATGTAGTAAATTGCTTGAAGTCATCTAGCAGTTAAGTAATAGGGTGGCTTTCTTATTTCTCTCTTTCTATCTGTCCTTCATTCTTTCCTCTTTTTTCTTCTTTCTCCCTTCCTTTCTTTCTTTCTTTCTTTCTTTCTTTCTTTCTTTCTTTCTTTCTTTCTTTCTTTCTTTCTTTACTTCTTTGTTTCTTTCTCTCTGTCCTTCTAAAACTAGGCTCAGCTCTAATTTATACCAGTACAGGGACTGAAACTATGGCCTCAGAGCTCCAGCACAAAAGTCACTTGCATAGCCACTATGTTCTTTCCCTGACTTGTTTTTCCTAAGCCTTCCCCGCAATCACTCCAACATGCTTTTTATAGACAGAAAGAGAATGTGACCGAGAGAGAGAGGGGCAAAGGCAGAGAGACTGTCGCCCTGAAGTTTTATGTGGGTGGGGCTGGAACCCGGATCTTACGCGTGACTTAGCAGACACACCCCGGCAAGCTACCTCAGGCAGATTCTGAGCTGAGGGAAGGTCTGTACCGCGCACTGTTCTACTTCTTGTACTGTGAGTCTTTCCTTTAAATCAGACCAAGAAACATGATAGGCCTCATCTAGACAGAGCAGGACTCCATCACAGATCTATGCTCACAGAGCTGGTTCTGGTCTCTGAACTCCCTCGCAGAAGCTCCAGTATCCCATTCTAGCAGCAGGATGTTTTTATAGAGGCTAGACTTGGTAAGACTAAAAAGAAGAAGATGGAGAAGGAGGAGGAGGAGAAAGAGGCAAAGAAGAGAAAGAAGAGGAAGAGGAGAAGGAGGAGAAGGAGAGGAGAAGAGGGAGGAGATGCAGAAAAAGGAGGAGGAGGAAGAGGAAAGGGAGGAAGAGGAGATGAAGGGAGGAGGAGGGAGGAAGGGGAGGGGGGAGGGGGGGAGATGAAGGAAGAGAAGGAGATGAAGAAGGAGAGAAGATGATGATGATGATATAAAAGAAGGAGAACAGAAGAATAAAGTTTTAAGTGAAAAAAAAAGAAAAGAAGAAGGAGAAGGAGAAGGAGGAGGAGGAGGAGGAGGAGGAGGAGGAGGAGGAGGAGGAGAAGGAGAAGGAGAAGGAGAAGGAGAAGGAGAAGGAGAGGAGAAGGAGAAGGAGAAGGAATGAAAGAGATGAACAAAGACAGACATATAAGGAAATCAAAGGAGAATTCCCCTCTTGACGGGCCTAAGGATCAGACCATCTTCTTGGAGGGCTAGGAGGTGTAAGTTCCTAGTTGGCGAGGGCTATGGACGCCAAGATGCTGCCATCCAAACTCCAGTTGGGTCTGCCAGTCTTTGAAAACCCAGCCAGACTTACCTGCCACCCCAACACCTCAACTTGGGAAAGCATTTGGCAACAGGACTTCTTTTCACAGATCTGCTGTTCACCACAAGATGTGAACAGCAGATCTGTCAAAAGAAGTCCTGTTGCCAAATGCTATTGATGGCCACACCAACCCAGGCGTATTAGTCAGCTCCTTCTCAGGTTTCCGTAAGAAAGCCAGTTCCTATCTGTGCTGGGTTACTGTGTACAGCAAATGCTCCTATGCTGATGTCCTCACCCCAATGCCTCAGGATTCATATTTAATAATAAAATTGTAAACTACAAGGCACTCATGCAGGAGTGGTGTGGAATCCCACTGCCATGACTGACATTCCTATAAAAAAAAGGGCTTTGCAGAGCTGGGTGGTAGTGCAGCAGATTAAGCACACGTGGTGCAGAGCTCTGGCATAAGGATCCCAGTTTGAGCCCCTGGCTCCCCACCTACTGGGGGGGGGTCACTTCACAGGCGGTGAAGCAGGTCTGCAGGTGTCTATCTTTCTCTCCGCCTCTTCATCTCCCCCTCCTCTCTCCATTTCTCTCTGTCCTATCCAAAAACAACAGCAGTGACAGCAATAATAATAACGACCACAACAAGGGCAACATAATGGGAAAACGGCTTCCAGAAGCAGTGGATTTGTAGTGCAGGCACCCAGCCCCAGCGAGAACCCTGGAGGCAACAAATAGAAAAAAAAGAGGACTTTGCATTGCTTGAGAGATAGCTCACTGGCAAGGGAACCTGTGTTATAACAGGTGTGGCTCAGGTTAGAGGCCTGGCAGCACATAGTGTGGTGTCTCTCCCCTCTCTCTGTATTACCATCTGAACATCAAAGTGACCAGGAACTGAACCAGCACAAGTATGGGGTTTGGGAAGTGGCACTCCCATGCTGTGTCGGAACTCAGACCTGGCCCATTAGCAGAGCAAGGCACACACCCTTTGGGGAGCTCTCTCTTCCGTAATTTTTTTTTGGCCTCCAGGGTTACTTCTGAGGCTCCATGGTGCCTGCACTATGAATCCACTGCTCCTGGTGGACAATTTTATTTTTTATTGAGTAGGACACAGAGAAATTGAGAGGGGCAGGGGGAGACAGAGAGGGAGAGAGACAGAGAGATGACTGCAGTTCTGATTCACTGTCTGTGATATGAGGCCCCTGCAGGTGGGGAGCGGGGCTTCAAACTTGGATCCTTGTGTGAGTCCTTGTGCTTTGCACTACCTGCGCTTAACCCAGTGTACCACCATTCAGCCCCCTTTTCAGAGATTTTTAAAAAAAATTTATTTTATCAGCAACACTGTATACTTTAGTTTATGGAGATGGAGGTGGGTCTGTAGGAGTGGGGATTGAACTTGGGACATTGGAGCCAGAAGTATGAGAGTCTCTTTGCATAAATAGTATGCTCTCTACCCTCACCCAGTCTGATTTTTAGATTTATGTATTTATAAAAACAAAAACAAAATTCGAGGACCTGGGTGGTGGTGCACCTGGTTGAGCACACACGTTACAATTTGGAAGGACCCGTGTTCGAGCCTTCAGTCTCCACCTGCAGGGGGAAAGCTTTGCGAGTGGTGAAGCAGGGCTTCAGGTGTCTGTCTCTCTCTTTCTCCCCCTTCTCTCTTGATTTCTAACTGTCTCTACCTAATAAATAAATAAAGATAATAAAAATTAATTGTTGGTATGCTTCTAATTCTGCTTCTAAGACCTCTTCTATTTCATTGGTTTAATCCGCCCTGCTAAACAATGTATTCTATTTACATAACCACTGCTAACTAAGCACCGCCCTGCCTGTAGGGCATTGGTTTAATCTCCACTGGTTCATGATGTCTTTTTGCTCCGCCCCCTCTCCTTGTCACACCCTGATTTTCACCAATCTCTTTTCGCTCCACCCTCTCTTCGTCGCATCCTATTTCCACCCTACTTGGAGAGTATATATAAGGACAGGATTGTGATTAGAGATAGCTTAGATTGCACTGCGTTCCACATGAATAAAGAGATACTGCTTCCCAGCTCAGCCATGAGTCAGTCCTTGGTCGTCTGTCTCCCACCTGTGAAGCTAGCCCGGCAAGTAATAATAATAATTACACAGAGACGTTAATTCAGACAAAGAGCCTGTGGGTGGGCAGAGTAGGTATTTCACCTAAAATGTTCATCAGGAGGAAATAAAGGCTCATCGCAATCTTATGACTTGCTCAGTGTCATCCAACTAGCCAAGACTTGTCTCTCACTGTGTTCAAAGCTCTCTACATGTGTTCTACAGTTGACTATTAAAGCTCTAAGCACCGATGATGAGCTTCAGCCTCACTGACCTTAACCTTAGGATAGTTTAAGGATTTGAAATGTCGTATTCTAGCACAGAATTCAGCACAAGCTCTCCCGTGGCTGCCTTACTATCCCTAGAGACCACACCAAAGTTGCCATGATGGTCATTTGGGAAGAAGGCATTTCACCAGGGGAGGTTGACCAGCTGACGGAAATAGCCGCTGAGAAACAGCATTTACTGTGCTGGACTATTTGTCTTACTGTTTGACTGTTTGTCTGACCTTTCACTTCCAGTGCCTGATTTTGTATTGTCTAAGAGTAGAACAACTTTCAGGGGAAGAATGAATGAAATACAGGAAACACAGGTGTGGTTTTCACCAGCATCCTACTTATTAAGGCAGCCTGAATACTTGAGTCCCCAGAGTAACCAATTTTTCTTCCCAGAAGGTAACTGATCAAATATGTGTTAGGTGAGCATCAAATTAGAATAACTGAGTAAAGGGAGTTGACTGATCTTAAGAAATGTACCTCAACTAAGACAAAGAGTGACTCATTCTTTGTCTCTCCTACAAAAAAAATCCACTTACCCTACTTTAATGCGTTGGCCCTTCTCTTTCTGCTTATGGTTGCAAACATATGGCTAGTCTGTTTCTGGAACCCTTGTTTTTCTGTGTTCCATGATTGACCTTGTTTTTCTGTGTTCCATGATTGACCTTATTTTTCTGTGTTCCATGACTGACCAACTCATCTCGTTTTTAATTTATGAAATAAAAATATCGATAAAAATAAAAATAAAACCATAGGATAAGAGGGATACAGTTTCCATCACCAGAGTTCTGTATCTCACCCCCTCCCTTGGAAGCTTTCTTGTTCTTTATTCCTCTGGAAGCATGGACCCAGGATCATCGTGGGGTGCAGAAGGTAGACCTTTCCTAGCTCATAGGACTCCTTAATTCCATTTCAGGTGGTACACTTCTTAACAAAGACATCATCCATTTAATTCATGTTTAAAAATAAAAATAAGAAGGAGCATGGAAGGAGTCAAGAAGTTAAAGATGAGAGTCAAGAGGTAGACTAAGTCATCTTGGGGCATCAAGAGGATTCTTTACTTAAAAATAAAAACACCTGCATGTTAGCTGTCCAGTTCAAATAAAAATTAGTAAAGTCATGGGCCCTTCTGAATGTACCTAAAATAGATTTCCTAGTTTCTTCTGTCATGAAGACCCTTAGTTACATCTGTTCTATTCTTACCTTTAAGTTCCTGATGATTAAACAATTTGTTCTGCTTTATATCTTTATTGAGTGGGGGAAGTGTAATAAAGTAGGTAAGGAGGGTATCTAAGTCTAAGTAGACACTATTTCATTATGAACTTTATACTGACTCACTACAGACTACTGTGTACTTTTGCTTTCAGGTATATATTTTGCCCGAATTTATGGATACATGTGAACCTAGACTCTATCTCATGGGACCTGGTCTATATCTAGGTTTTGGGACTTTGTTAGGAGATGAACCACCTGGAATGGAATTAGAGAATCCTATGACAGGAAAGGTCTCACCCGAGTAATGAGGCTGAAGGGTTGACATTTCATGCCTGACGTCTTTGGACATGGTCTGAAGTGAAGCCTGCGGAGGTGGCACTCGTTGCATTAAGTTGGGACTGGCGGCTGCAATATCATTTGGTATGGATTGAGAGAAGCATGCATGAAAGTGAGCCCCACCCTAGAGGTTCCAGGACTGGGGGAAATACAGGCTCTGTAGTTATTGTTGTTGTTATTGATGTCATCATTGTTGGACAGGACAGAGAGGAAACGGAGAGAGGAGGGGAAGACAGAGAGGGGAAGAGAAAGACACCTGCAGACCTGCTTTACTGCTTGTGAAGCGACTCCCCTGCAGGTGGAGAACCGGGGGCTCGAACCGGGATCCTTACGCCGGTCCTTGCACTTTGCGCCACCTGCGCTTAACCTGCTGCTCTACCACCCAACTCCCTGGTCCCTTCTTTCTTTTCTATGTTTTCTCCTCTACTTCTCCATCCTCCTCTTCTCCTCCTCCTCTTCCCTTCCCTTCTTCTCCTCATTCTCTTGTCTAATGTGTCACCAGGCAATGGACTCAGTGCCACCTGCTTGCATGTCCTTGGCCCTTTGTCTGTGATGTATGCTTCCCTTTCCTGCAGACAAAGCTGGAGCATTACATGCCTTGGTGTTTCCTTCGGCCCTCCACATGCCACTATTATAACAATAATACCAGGTATTTACTGAATGCTAATTATGTATGAGGCCCAATTTATGATTAGGTAATTACTGTTATTTCCCTATATCAAATACAAACTATGGCAATAGGTAAGTTAATAATTCCCTCAAGGTAATCTGTGTTAATGAGCTTCAAATTCAGATGTCTGACTTGGGAACCCAAGATTTAACCACTATTGTAAGCTGCCTGCAACTCATGCGACATTTTTTTTTAACCCAACTTGCACCTACTCCTTAAAAGCTTTCTATAGGGGGGCGGCAGTAGAGCAGTGGGTTAAGTGCCCGTGGCTAAAACGTGCAAGGACTGGTGTAAGGATCCTGGTTGGAGCCCCTGGCTTCCCACCTGCAGGGGGATGCTTTGCAAGCACTGAAGCAGGTCTGCGGGTGTCTGTCTTTCTCTCCCTCTCCCTGCTCCCCTCCTCTCTCAATTTCTCCCGGTGTTATCCAACAGCAAAAATAACAAACAACAAAGACAACAAAATGGGGAAAATGGCAAAAATGGCCACCAGGAGCAGTGGATTCCTATTGCAGGTACTGAGCCCCAGCGATAACCCTGGAGGCAAAAAAAGAAAATGCTTTCTACATCTACATGTACAAGGAGTCTTGGTCCTGTGAATATAGCAAAGCGACAGACCAATAAGACTTCTGCCTACAGGAAGTCGGGCAGTAGAGCAGTGGGTCAAGCGCAGGTGGTGCAAAGCTCAAGGACTGGCTTAGGGATCCCGGTTTGGGTCCCCCCAGTCCCCGGCTCCCCACCTGCAGGGGAGTCACTTCACAGGTGGTGAAGCAGGTCTGCTGGTGTCTCTCTTTCTCTCCCCCTCTCTATCTTCCCCTCCTCTCTCCATTTCTCTCTGTCCTATCCAACAACAATGACATCAATGACAATATAACTACAACAATAACAAGGGCAACAAAAGGGAATAAATAAATAAATAACTATTTAAATATTTAATAACAAGAAAAGACTTCTGCCTTCAAGGAGCTTGCATTCTGTTGGAGACTTGCAATAAGCAAACATAAATATGGAATGTTCTTCCAGCAAGTTGCAAGTGCAGTAGAGAAAAATAATACAGAAGAGGAGAGAGAACTTTAGGGCATTGATATTCAAAGGGACAGAGTGACGGACGGGCTGTTCTGAGAAGGGGACATGTGGCCAGAGCCCTGGCTGACATCTTTCTGCTTCATACACATGGAATTTCTCTTAAAAGAAGAGGCTTGATTATGTCTCTCTGACATACTTCCAGATTTACAGTATCCAGAAGATGACTGCCTGATGAAAAGAAGATCATGAACACCAAACAAGGAACCAGAAAGTCATGTCTGGACTCCTTGGAGTCCTCCATAGATAATATGAGCCCAGACTGCTAACAGATCTCTCTCTCCACCACTACTGGTCACGCCCATTGGGGACATCATTATAAGCTTGCTAAGTAGGCTGCTGAAAGACTGTAACCTCACTATGGAATAGTAATGGTAGGGACGACGGCCCCACTCTCTGAAGGGAGGCTGGGTCATTCTCCTCTGTCACTCGAGGAAGACAGGTCCTGCAATGAGTGCAGCCTAGAATGTTCCCAGCTCTGACCATGGACTGACGAGGATTCAGAGGTTGTACAGGTTCCTGTGCTAAATATGAATAGATAAGGGTGCTGAGTTAGATTCCTGTGGTAAAAAGCTAATTGCATTTATATATCTTCTTTAACGTTTTGACCAATTTTTTGAACTAAATTTATCAAATAAGAGATAATAAAAAATCCAGGACACACTGGTGGGGTCGTCTGCCCAGAGGATTCCCCACCCCACTAGGGAAATAGAGAGAGACAGGCTGAGAGTATGGATCCACCAGTCAACGCCCATGTTCAGTGGGGAAGCAATTACAGAAGCCAGACCTTCCACCTTCTGCATCCCACAATGACCCTGGGTCCATACTCCCAGAGGGATAAAGAATAGGAAAGCTATCAGGGGAGGGGATGGGATATGGAGTTCTGGTGGTGCAAACTGTGTGGAGTTGTACACGCTTCTTATTCTATAATTTTTGTCAGTGTTTCCTTTTTATAAATAAAAATTTTAAAAAAGAGCTACAAAAAATCAATCACCAGTTATGTCTGATGTGGTGAACACTAACTTCGTTTTTTCTGACTCAAGCAATAAGTCTGCATTTTATAAAACTGATACTTAAAAAAAGATAATAAAAATCCAAATGTATCCAATATTTAGCAAACATTCCTTCCTTCTTCCTTTTGTTTTAAATTGAATTTTATTTATTATTCGGCAGTGACAACCAGAAATTGAGAAAGATGGGGTGACAGAAAGGAAGAGAGACACGTGCAGCCCCAGTTCACATTTGAGAAGCTTCCCCTCAGCAGGTGAGGACTGGGGACTTGAACCCAGGTCCTTGCTCACTGTAACAGGGGCACTCAACCAGGTTTGCCGCCACCCAGCCCCACTTCCTTTTTTTTTCTCTTTCCCAGAATACTACTCAGCACTGGCTTATCATGGGGGGTGGGGGGGAGCAGCAAATGAACCTGGGACTTTGAAGCCTCAGATGTTTAATTTTTAAATTTTTTTCCCCTTTCTTGCCCTTGTTGCTTTTATTGTTGTTGTAGTTATTGTCGTTGTTATTGATGTTGTTGTTGTTGGTTAAGACAGAGAGAAATGGAGAGAGGAGGGGAAGACAGAGAGGGGGAGAGAAAGACAGACACCTGCAGACCTGCTTCACCATCTGCAAAGCTACTCCCCTGCAGGTGGGGAGCCAGGGGCTTGAACCGGAATCCTTATGCCGGTCCTTGCGCTTTTGCACCACCTGCACTTAACCAGCTGCGCTACCACCTGACTCCCAAGTTTTTTTAAAAAATATATATGCATTTATTTTATTTTAATAAGAGAGAATAAAATAAACATGGGAGAGACCAGAACACTGTTCAATTTTGATTTAGGATGATGCTGTGTATTGAGTCTGGCACCTCAGAGCCTCAGGCATAAAAGTCTTTTTGCAGACCCCCTAGGCTGTCTCCCACCCCAGGCTCCATTTAAACCTTTTTGCATAACCATTATGCTGCTTGACTCACCCAACATCCTTGTGGATTCATAAATATCCTGGGCCAGTTTTGAAGCACAATCTTTTTTTCTTTCCCCACCCCATCTCTGCTTTGCTCCCCCAGAGCTGAGCCGTCAGGCTCAGGCTCAAAAATTACCCACTAGGTCACTGACTACAACCATGAAGGCACAAAAGTCCATCTGGCCGACATCAGGGAGTTTGGACTGAGAACACGATCTCTTTGGAGACCGACATGTAGACTATGAATTTGCCTTTCAACAAAAAACATGTCTCTATTTTATTTGTTGGCTTGCCAAAATTGAAGACCTTCAGCCTTGCTCCTGAAGCCCTAAAAGACACTGTTAATGGTTTCTGCTCTTTTATTTTTTTGCTCCTGGCCTTGGCCTCAGAATACGTAGGAATTAGGACACATGCAGCAACTACTAATTGTTGGGAATAGGACTGTGACTGAAAGCTTTTTGGTATCTCAGTACTACGTGGC
Organism: Erinaceus europaeus; assembly: GCF_950295315.1. Lineage (NCBI taxonomy): Eukaryota > Metazoa > Chordata > Mammalia > Eulipotyphla > Erinaceidae > Erinaceus > Erinaceus europaeus. The sequence goes on along the minus strand of NC_080168.1, from coordinate 124,753,926 downwards.
ATTCCCATTTATAGATCTCTCCAAATTGAATAGACCTAATGCAAAGATAATAATAAGGTGGGGGCCAGGTGGTAGAGCACCTGCTTAAACACGCACATCCCAGTGAGCAAGGACACAGGTTCAAGTCCCCGGTCCCCACCTGCAGGGGGAAAGCTTCATGAGTGGTGAAACAGGGCTGCAGGTGTCTGTCTCTCTCCCTCTCTATCTACCCCTTCCCTCTCAATTTCTCTGTCTCTATCCAACAATAAAGAAAGAAAATAAGGTAAAATAATATATTATAAATGTTATATATAATATATTACATAATATTATATAATATTATATATTCTATATATTATAAATATATAATAAAATATTTTATATTACATAAACTATATAGAAAAGTAATGTAAATTAATATATATATATAAAATCTTCTCACACCTTTCTCTGTACACATAATATACCTTAAATAATATTTTTGAAAAGAATATGAACATTAAGTTTACATTGCTAAATAAGACTGTATATTTATCTCTACTTGGGTGAACTGGTTTTTTTTTTTTTTTTTTTTTTTAATTGCCACCAAGCTTATCACTGGGGCTTTGTACCTGCAAGGCAAATCCAGGCTTTTTTTTCTTTCTTTCTTTTGCTTGTTTCTTCTGATAATATAGAGAAAACTTTTTGAGGAAAGGGTGAGTGAGACAGGGAGAGAGACAGACAGACACCTGCAGCATTTGCCCTATGGCTTATAAGTTCTCCCCTGCCCCGGCCCCAGAAAGTAGGGAACAAGGGCTAGAACCTGACTAAAAAAATCCATCATAAATAAAGAAACAGTTCTCTGGTTTTACTCTCAGATAGACACTAAAAAAATTAAGGCGTTTATTACAAACATTCTTTACTTCATAGCAGAAAAAAATATTAAAATGGATATCAGTAAAAAAAAAAAAAGCCTTAATATGTTTCGAAGACAGTGGCCTCTCATTCCATGTGTTCACTTGGTCTCACAAGGCAGGAAAAGCTGAGAAGAGAAAATGGCGAGAACCAAATAAAGTTTTCCAGAAAGGAGTGATGGAAACCGAGACAACCTGTTTCTGAGTCCCATAAAGCGCATTGTTTCTTGATACAAAGCTGTAAAAGTAGTCAGGCATGTGTTAGGAGAAATAAACACTCAGATAAAATAGAATTGAACTTCTCTTTACCTGTACTGAGAGCACCTGTGACCCACTGTGATGGTGATGATGAGAGGAGGTGGGATGAGGCGGAGGAGGAGGAGGAGAAGGAAGAGGGGGAGGGGAAGGTGGTAGGAGGGGGAGGAGGAAGAGGAGGCAGGGAAGAGGAGGTGGGAGGAGGGGGAGGAGAAGAAGGAATAGGAAGAGGGGAAGGTGGTAGGAGGGGGAGGAGGAGGAGAAGAGGAAGAGGGGAAGGTGGTAGGAGGGGGAGAAGGGGGAGGGGGAGGAGAAGGAAGAGGGGGAGGGGAAGGTGGTAGGAGGGGGAGGAGGAGGAGAAGGAAGAGGGGGAGGGGAAGGTGGTAGGAGGGGGAGGAGACGGAGAAGGAGAAGGAGAAGGAGAAGGAATAGGAGGCAGGGAGGAGGAGGAGGAGGAAGAGGAAGAGGGGAAGGTGGTAGGAGGGGGAGGAGGAGGAGGAGAAGGAAGAGGAAGAGGGGAAGGTGGTAGGAGGGGGAGGAGACGGAGAAGGAGAAGGAGAAGGAATAGGAGGCAGGGAGGAGGAGGAGGAGGAGGAGGAGGAGGAGGAGGGAGGAGGGGGAGGAGGAGATGTTGGAGCAGAGGCGAGGCCATGGCCAGCTGCAGGGCTTTGCGAGTCCTGAGTGGTCGTCCCCTGGTGCCTCTGCCCTTGTGCCCAGCCGGGTGGCCCTCGCCCTGGCTGCCCAGCCCTGGGGCACCGCCAGGATGGGATCAGGCCCCTGGGGAGCCCGGCAGAGCAGAGTATGTGAGCTGGTCGTCTGGACCGTTCCCCCAGCCCCGACTCGGCTGCCCAGCGAGTGTGGCTGAGCCTTCTAGCCTGCTGGCGCACACAGACAGCAGCGCGGGGTGGCCGGTGGGCATCCAAAGCTGCCGGAGGGCGGAAACAGCCCTGGGTCTGGGAGGGGAGCTGAGTGGGCCCTGTGGGGCAGGGGCAGGGGGCTGTGGCCCAGGAAGCAGAGGACGGGCACCGGCTGGTGGCATCTGTCCCTGGCCTCCCACACCCAGTGGGCCACAGCAGGCAGGAGACAGGACTGGGGACCCCACAAGTGAGCCCAAGCAGGCGTGGAGAGCTGAACCTCCGTCCTCCAGGAACCGCCTCCCACGGCTTCAGAAGGCAGCACAGGCCGAGTTAGGACAGCACAGCAGCCCAAGGAAACGGACTGAGATGCTCTGGGGCCGGTTGGTGGTGCCTCTGGTTGAGCGCACGCGTTACTGTGCGAAAGGACCCGGGTTTGAGCCCCCCTTACCCCCCCCCACCCCATCTGCAGGGGGGAAGCTTCGCACCACGTGCAGTGGTGAAGTGGGACGCAGGTGTCTTTCTGTCTCTCCCCCTTCCCTCTCCATTTCTGGCTGTCTCTAGCCCATAAAGACAAATGAAAATAAATAAATAGATGTCTTATGCATATGAATTCCCCTCACTTGCCAAAATGTTCTCATGAGTTTGCATAGAGTTTTGACCTATGAGAACAATTATGTTAAACTACCTTGAACTACGAAAAATGGTCAGATAAAAATACGGACATGAAAGAGCAGAGAAAGGTGTGAGGCTTTGAACAAAAAGGTGTTTTTTTTTTAATTTCTTCCCTTTGCCTCTTCACATGTACACACATACACACACACAAACACACACACATACACACACAAACACACACAGAGACACACACACATACACAAACATACACACACATACACATACGCACACACACACACACACACACTTTTGTCTTTATGACCATACTGACACTTATCTTGGGGGAAAGGCAGAAATGTAAACAAATGCTTTTTTAAAAAATATTTATTTATTTTCTTTTGTTGCCCTTGTTGCTTTATTATTGTTGTTGTCGTAGTTGTTAGATGGGACAGAAAGAAATGGAGAGAGGAGGGGAAGAGATAGAGGGGGAGAGAAAGACAGACACCTACAGATCTGCTTCACCGCCTGTGAAGCAACTCCCCTGCAGGTGGGGATTCTTACTCCGGCCCTTGCGCTTTGCACCACGTGCGCTTAACACGCTGCGCTACCACCTGACTCCGGAAAACAAATTCTTTAAATCAACATTTCCTCAATAGAATTAATCCGGTGTTGCAAGAAGAAAAATAAAGAAACATGCCTTGCATGTAGTCTTCTTGACTTCTCATTGGTTTCGTTTGTGTCCAATTGTTTTGAGAGGTGGGTAGATAGCATAATGGTTATGCAAAGAGAATCTCAAGTCTAAGGCTCCAAAGTTCCGGGTTCCACTATGCACACACCACCATTAGCCAGAGCTGAGTACTGCTCTGGTGAGAGAGAGGGAGAAAGAGAGGGAGAGGGAGAGGGAGAGGGAGAGAGGAAGAGGGAGAGATGGAGACCTGCATCCCTTCTTCACCACTTGCAAAGCTTTCCCCTTGCAGGTGGGTGGGTGGGGGCTCAAACCTGAGTCCTTGTGCCTTGGGACATGTGCATTGTGACATGTGCGCTCAACCAGGTGCGCCAGGACCCTGCCTAGAAAAGGACTTTGGAATCAGTGATCTTCTGAATGAATAATGGTGCCTGCAGAAATTTGGAGAAATAACTGATTATCTTGTCTTGGTTTCTTCAGGAAAAAGGCCAGTATTATAAAAACAGTTACCATTTATGGTATTACGAGGATTAAATGAGTGAAGATCTTGACAACATTTAGAAACTGTCATGTGCTGGCAAATGCAGCCCAGTTTTTGAAAAAGAGTTTATGGAGAACCCTTATGAAATGTGAAAGGCACAGTTGTATAGATCACTATTGTCATGAACATTTATTTTCTATTTTTTCCCCCTCTGTCAGTGCTTGCCATGCATCCTGCTGTATGTTTCTTAGCAAAGCAATATCACTGGGGCAAGCGGTGATGCACCTGGTTGAGCGCACATGTTACAGTGCACAAGGACCTAGGTTCGAGCCCCCAGTTGCCACCTGCAGGGGGAAAGCTTCACAAGTGGTGAAGCAGGGCTGCAGGTGTCTCTCTGTCTCTCTCCCTCTCTCCCTCCCCCTCCTATCTCTGTCTCTGTCCAAGAATAAAAACAAATAATAAAATTTTAAAGAATTTTTTAAAAGACAAAATTTTAAAAAAAAGAATGAAATGAAAATAGGGGCTAGGTGGTGGTGCACCTGATTGAGTGCGCATATATTTTTCAATTTCTTTTTTATTTAAGAAAGGATAAATTAACAAAACCATAGGGTAGGAGGGGTACAACTCCCCACAATTCCCACCACCCAATCTCCATATCCCACCCCCTCCCCTGATAGCTTTCCCACTCTCTATCCCTCTGGGAGCATGGACCCAGGGTCGTTGTGGGTTGTAGAAGGTGGAAGGTCTGGCTTCTGTCATTGCTTCCCCGCTGAACATGGGCGTTGACTGGTCGGCCCATACTCCCAGTCTGCCTCTCTCTTTCCCTAGTGAGGTGGGTCTCTGGGGAAGTGGAGCTCCAGGACACATTGGTGGGGTCTTCAGTCCAGGGAAGCCTGGCCGGCATCCTGATGACATCTGGAACCTGGTGGCTTTAAAGAGAGTTAACATACAAAGTGAAATTGTTGAGCAATCATGGACCCAAAACTTGGAATAGTGGAGAGGAAGTGTTAGGGGGTTACTCACTGCAAACTCTAGTGTACTTCTGCTTTCAGGTATATATTTTGCACTAGTTTATGGATACATGTGAACATATGCTCTCTCTCACAGAAACTGGTGTATATCTAGGTTTTGGGACTTTGTTAGAAAGTGAACCACCTGAGATGGAATTAGAGTATACTATGAAAGGAAAGGTCTCACCCGAGTAATGAAGCTGAAGGGTTGTCATTCCATACCTGAAGTCTCTGGACACAGTCTGAACTGAAGCATGCTGGGGTGGCAATCGTTCCATTGATTAGGTTGCGATCAGCTGATGCAATATTATTTGATATGGATTGGGAGAGGCATGCAGGAAAGTGGGCCCTATCCTAAGGTTCCAGGACTGGGGGAAATATAGGCTCTATAGTGGAGATGTGAGGTTCCTGCTGTCTCAGGGTTCAAAAAGACAATGGATAGTTATTGTTATTATCACATTATTTGGTAATTGGGTTAACTTTGAATAGTCCTTTTGTTAGGGTTTGCTGTATAGTACCCAGTATCTTGTAAATAGCTGTGCCACTGGTTGCCTCTGAGTGCGCATATTATAAAGCACAAGGACCCGGGTTCAAGCCCCCAGTTCCCACCTGCAGGGGGAAAGCTTTGTGAATCAGGTCTGCAGCTCTCTCTCTCTCTCTCTCTCTCTCTCTCTCTCTCACACACACACACACACACACACACACACACACACACATACGATCCCCCACTTCCCTCACAATTTCTGCCTGTCTCTATCCAATAAATAAACACAATATAATAATTAAAAGTACATTGTAAAAAAAGAGAAGTAAGGCCATTAAATAAGTTTTTTAAATTTTTTTATTTACTTGTTGGATAGAAACAGTTATAAATTGATGGGGGGGGAGATAGAGAGGGAGAGAAACAGAGAGACACCTACAGCACTGCTTCAAGCTTTCCCCTTGCAGGTGGGGACGGGGGCTTGAACCCTGGGTCCTTGTGCATTGTAACAGGTGTGCTCAACCAGGTGCGCCACCACCTGGCCCCAATAAGTCTTAATAAACAAACAGCACCAGCAGCAAAAAAAAAAAAAAAAATCCCCTGTCTGTCTCTAGGCGAAGTCACCAGGTTGGTAAAGCTCAGGACTTAACCTGTTTTGAATTTCCTGACTTGATCCTGAGGTAGTATGAGCCAGAATGGTACTGTGACCTCTCTCTCTATACTTCTGCTCATATGAATTTTATCTTTATATTAAATTAACAAAGTTAAATCAATTTAAAAAAACCCTCGAGAAACAGTATTGCTGCATTTCAGTAATGCTACCAAATATCCCTTCCATTGTTTTTTTATCATTTTCATTTCAAGGCAACATATTCAGCAGCATCTTCTGCTCAAAGCTGTGAGGAGCCCCGTGGGTGGTCAGCGTTGACTGGTTCACGTGTGGTTCACCGATGAGGTGGGGGGGCATTCAGGGGGTCTTAGGAGGCTAAGCAGCCTTCCATCTTCCTGCACATCTCACATTAAATTTGAGTTTCAACTCAGGGCTTTGTGGCTTTGCAGTCAGCAAACAAACTGCAAGCAGTTTGTTGAATGTTTAGTTTATCCTGGTAGCTGAATTGACTTAACACTCAGGATCTCCCCACGGGTGGGGGCAAGTCACCTAAGGATCCTTTTTTAAAATTAATTAATTTTTATGGTTTTTTTTTATAAATTTATTTATTTATAAAATAGAAACACTGACAAAACCATAGTATAAGAGGGGTGCAATTCCCACCACCAGAACTCCATATCCCATCCCCTCCCCTGACAGCTTTCCTATTCTTTATCCCTCTGGGAGTATGGACCCAGGGTCATTGTGGGATGCAGAAGGTGGAAGGTCTGGCTTCTGTAATTGCTTCCCCCATGAACATGGTCACTGACAGGTTGATCCATACTCCAAGCCTGTCTTTCTCTTTCCCTAGTAGGGCAGGGCTCTGAGGAAGTGGAGCTCCAGGACACATTGGTGGGGATATCTGTCCAGGGAAGTCCAGTTGGCACCATGCCAGCATCTGAACCTGGTGGCTGAAAAGAGAGTTAACATATACAGCCATACAAATTGCTGATTAATTATGAACCTAAAGGCTGTAATATTGCCGATGAAGATTTGGGGGAGGGGTCTCTGTTTTGGAAATAGCTAGTAGGTCTATTTTACGTATATTCCAAAGGGCCCATGACTTTATTAGCTTCTGCCTGAACCTGACATCTGATATGCAGGTGGACCCAAGTTATTGTCTGGGGAGATGATGTCATGGCTGGAAAAATGGCTAGAAAGCTGGATCAGGGAAGAGAGTAGCTCCCAAATATGGGAAAAGTATATTAATATTGTTGACTGTTAACCCCATCAATTTGATCTGGGGCCCATATTCAGCACAGGAGCCTAAGTAACCTCTACATCCCTGTAGATCCAAACTTGCATTCTGTGGTCATCAGTAGGAACATTCCAAGTTGTGCCATTTTCAGGACCCGTCTTCTTCAGGTGGTAGATAAGAATATGTGACCCAACCCCCCTTCGGAGGATGGAACATTCTCTACCATGTTGATCCACATTGAGGGCAAGGTCCTAAAGGGGCCCCCCATAGATGTCCATTATCTTGTTCCTGATGGAGATGACCAGTGATAATGGAGAGAGGGATCTGTTAGAGGTCTAGGCTCATCATGTCTGTGTTGGGAATCCCAGGACTCCCTGACTAGGGCCCCAGCTGATGGGGCGGCCTGATAGTGACTAAAGAGTCATCCTTAAAGTATGCCAGTCTCTTGCCCTTATTCAGCTTTTGTAGTCCTTACTTTGATAAGGTTAGGTTTGTAGTGACTGAGGGAAGTGTAACAGGAAGTAGATGAGGCGGGTATCTAGGTCTAAGGAAAAATTATTTCATTAGGTACTTTCTACTTGCTTGCTTCATTTATTGACTCACTGCAAACTATTATGCACTCTTGCTTTCAGGTATATAATTTGCCTTAATTTATGTGTAATTTATCTGCCCTGTCTCATGGGGCCTGGTCTATATCTAGGTTTTGAGGCTTTGTTAGGAAGTGGACCACCCAAAATGAGATTAAGAAGTCATATGTGAAAGGAAAGGTCTCACCTGAGTATTGAGGCTGAAGGGTTGACATTCCATACCTGACCTCTCTGGACAAATTCCGAAGTGAAGCAAGCTGAGGTGGTCCTCATTGCATTGAGTAGGTTGGGATCAGCAGATGTCATATCAGTTGGTATGAATTGAGAAAATCCTGCTGGAAAGTGATCCCCACCCTACAGGTTCCAGGACTGGGGGGAATTTGGGCTTTATAGAGGAAGCAGGAGGTTCCTGCTATTTTATGGTTTAAGAAGGCAATAGATAGTTATTGCTATAATCAAATTATTTGGTAATTAGATTGACTTTGAAAATCCCACTGTTAGGATTTGCTATATCATACACGACCTCACTTTTGATGCTATTTATATATAGCTGTATTTTATAAAGTAACACCACCGGTTGCTTCTGTTCTGCTCTAAGCTTTTAGGAGAGTCAACATTTCAAAAGCTCAGCCTATGGTCTGCGCATTGAAAAGTTTGAGACATTCAATCAATTTTCCCGTCTCATATTAATTAAATAATGATTTAATAGGAGTGTACATAAACACCTTTCCCACCACCAAAAGACTGTGTCCCATCCCATCCCCCCTGCCCCCCCCCCCCCCAGTGCAGCTGAACATCCACCCTCACCCTCCACCCACAGACTTTCACTTTGGTGCCCTAACTCCAAACTCAGTCAGATTCTGCTTTGAGTTTCCCTTTCTGTTCTTCTTTCTCAACTTCTGTTTATGAGTGTGTGTGTGTGGGGGGGTCCATTTTTCTTTCTTTATTTTAATTTTTTATTTCTGCCTCCAGGGTTATGGATGGGGCTTGGTGCCTGCAACATGAATCCACTGCTCCTGGAGACTATATTTTTCCCTTTTGTTGCCCTTTTTGTTTTATTGTTGTTGTGGTTATTATTGTTGTTGTTATTGATGTCATTGTTGTTGGATAGGACAGCGAGAAATGGAGAGAAGGGAAGACAGAGAGGAGGAGAGAAAGGTAGATACCTGCAGACTGGCTTCACTGCCTGTGAAGCGACTCCTCTGCAGGTGGGGAGCCAGGGGGTCGAACCAGGATCCTTATGCTGGTCCTTGCACTTCGTGCCATGTGTGTTTAACCCACTACTCTACTGCCCGATCCCTGAAAATTCACTTTTCAATGATGTTTTTCTATAAGAGGGTTTGCTAGCAGGGCTACGTTTCACACTACCTGTACTACGGAAAGCAAAGATAAGGTACAGATTCTCCAAGGTGAGTGAGATCAGCTGAGAAAGCCAAAGATCCTCACATGAGTATTTTTCCCCCAAGAACTAAGGATGATGTTCTCTCTTCTTTCTAAGAGGAAGTTTTAGAAAATTTATCCAGACAAGGAAAATACTATTTTAGAATGTTAATGCTTTCTTCATTTCATCCTTATCACACTGGAGAAAATTCAAGAAGTTCTGGAAATAAGCACTTATACTTTCTTTTTTAAAAATTTTTTATTAGTGATGTAATATTGATTTACAAAAGTACAGGATAACAGGAGTACAACTCATACTGTTCCCACCACCAGAGTTCTGAATCCCCAACCCCTCCATTGGAAGCTACCTCAGTTCTCTTAGGGTTGCAGATATGGGTTAACTATTATTTCTGCCTGGCTGGCGTGAGGGTGTTTCTTCCCAGGCACGTGCTTTCTGGGTTGGAGAGAACTCGACAGGAGCCAACCTGGGCTGCTGCTTACTCAGCAACGTGGGAGAGAGAGATGAGGAACTTGTGGTGGAGCGGGAACGCAATGCAATGCCTTTATTGATTAGAGACAACGCCTTTATATATCTCTTTAACCAGAAGTGGCAAGTGGGAAAAGGAAATGGCTAGGAGAGGAGGTGGAGAAGAGGAAAGAGTGTGAAGGTAGAAAGTTTCCATATCAGCTGATGAGAAAGTTTTAACAGGTGGATAAATTAATACCATGGAGGCAGCGTGGGTCTCAGGCAAAACAATGATTATGTAAATAGACCACAGCATCAGCGATGTAGCAGAGCAGGGTGGCTGCTAGACAATTTCTATAACTGTTTGTCTATACTTATATATATTTGCCTCTTTTCTTTGTATGGTCTGACATTATTTTCTTTTCCAAGTCACACATACACCTATTACTACATCCAAATATCCCTCCCTTTGACCTCTTCTCTCTCCTGGTCCTGATGGAGTTGGAGTTCAGAGCCCTCTGGTCATCTTCCCCTAATACTTCTTCCCCACTTGGAATATGGGTCTAAATTATTTTGGGGTGCAGAAGGTGGAAGTTCTGACTTCTGTAATTGCTTCTCTGTTGGACATGGGCATTAGCAGGTGGATCCATACCCCCAGCCTGTTTGTGTCTGTCTCTAGATGGGTAGGGCTCTGGAAAGATGAATTTCTGGGACACATTGGTGAGTTCGTCTGCCTCGGGAAGCACTTCCATTTTGTGTCTCATTTCCACATTCAGCCTCTTTTCTTCTCCAAAGTGCATGACTGTAAAGGAAATCACTATTCGCCATGTTGACAAAAGTGACCCTCTTAGCTGCATGTCCTCACAGAGTCTGTGATTTGCTTCTCTGTCAAAGAGGAGAGATTTGCAGCAGTTCCTATGCACTTACTTCTCACACCCCATTTAAGAACGCCATCTGTTCATGGTGGACCACAAGTACGCAGGGCTTTCTTCTACACAGCCTAGATATGTAGAAGGCTATGTCACTTAAGCCTATGAAGTACACCTGGTGGCATTTATACAATAGAATTGCCTAATGAAGGTTTTTTCACAGATTGTGTCCCTGCCATTAAGCAATGAGTGACTGACTGTACTGACTTTTGTTCACCAATTGTTGACTTTATGTTTTCATTTATTTTACCAGAGCACTGCTCAGCTCCAGTTCATGGTGGTGTGGGAGACTGAACCTGGGAATTTGGAGCCTCAGGCATGAGGTCTGTTTGCCTAACATTATACTATCTACCCCTGCCCTACCTAGTGTTGACTGTTAATACAGTGTAAAGAGAGCAGAAACTTTTTTTTGGGGGGGAGCACCTGAGGCATTATGTAAGGATGACTATAGCAACAGGAATTTCATACAAGCATTTTTGTTCATGTGGAAAAAAGAACCAAGAACAAATTATAGGGAGATAGAATCCAACAGTTCTGAACAGCTGGTAAATTGTGCATGACATCACATACCCTACCAGTAACTGGCACTGTTCTAAAGGCTGAAAAACACAGTCCCGCAGGTCATGCCGATCCCCACAAATGCTAGGCAGGCTTCTGCATCCAGTCCTCTCCTCTAATACTTACTTTTCCTTTTCCCTCTCTTTCTTTCTTTCTTCCTTCCTTTCTTTCTTTCTTTCTTTCTTTCTTTCTTTCTTTCTTTCTTTCTTTCTTTCTTTCTCTCTCTCTTTCTCTCTCTCTTTCTTTCTCTTCCTTCCTTCCTTCCTTCCTTCCATTCTCTCTCTCTCTCTCTTTCTTTCTTTTTTTCTTTCTTCCTTCTCTTTCCTCTTCTGCTCCTCCTTCTCCTTCTTCCTTTTTGCCAGCATTGCTTAGCTCTGGTTTATGCTGGGGAAAGGAGGGGATTGAACCTGAAACCTGGGAGCCTCAGGTATGAGAGCCTATCAACAGCTTCTAAGAATTTTCCATAAAATGACATCTTCTAAAGATCTCTGCATTTCCCATTTCTCTATTTTTCTTGGAACTCTTTGTCACTGGCCAATTCTACCTGTATTGACTTAATGATATGCTGACAAAAATCTAGTTTTTGTTTTACAACTAATTTTTTACAGTTATTTGCAAGGTTAAAAGATAACAGGGCTATAGCTTTACAAGCCCCTCACTACCAAGGTTCTGACCTCCATTCCCCACACACACATCCAGGGTAACTACCAGAGTTCCTTCAGAGTCTTAGAGACAGACTGGTTCCTCTTTTTCTCCTTGCAAGTTCATGTGTTTCACTTCTCTATATTCCATATATTCTTATTGTTCACTTCCTCATTTACCGCCCTAAGCATAACCAGCTCAAATTCCGTCTATCCTGTTCTAAATGACACATTTTATTATTTTTTTTTAAGTTTCTTTATTGGGGAACTAATATTTATAGTCAGCAGTAAATACAATAGTTTGTACATGTATAACAATTCTCACTTTTCCATATAACAATACAACCCCCACTAGGTCCTCTGTCATCCTTTTTGGACCTGTATTCTCTCAGCAACCCACCCCAGAGTCTTTTACTTTGGTGCAATACACCAACTCCAGTTCAGTTTCTACTTGTGTTTGTTCTTCTGATCTTCTTTTTCAACTTACTGCCTGAGAGTAAGATTATTCCATATTCATCCTTCTGTTTCTGACTTATTTCACTTAATATGATTTTTTTCAAGCTCCATCCAAGTTGGGCTGAAAACAGTGAAGTCACCATTTTTAATAGCTGAGTAGTTTTCCATTGTGTGTATAGACCACAACTTGCTCAGCCACTCATCTGTTGTTGGACACCTGGGTAGCTTCCAGGTTTTGGTTATTATAAATTGTGCTGCTTGGGAGTTGGGCGATAGCACAGCAGGTTAAGCTCAAAGTGCAAGGACCAGTGTACGGATCCCCACCTGCAGGGGAGTCGCTTCACAGGTGGTGAAGCAGGTCTGCAGGTGTCTATCTTTATCTCCCCCCCCTGTCTTCCCCTCCTTTCTCCATTTCTCTCTGTCCTATACAACAACAACGATATCAATAACTATAACAAGGGCAACAAAAAGGAATACATAAATAAATATTTTTTAAAAATTGTGTGCTAAGAACATATGTGTACACAGATCTTTTTGGATGGGTGTGTTTGGTTCCTTAGGATATATCCCCAGGAGAGGAATTGCAGGATCATAGGGTAGGTCCATTTCTAGCCTTCTGAGAGTTCTCCAGACTGTTCTCCACAGAGGTTGGACCAATTTACATTCCCACCAGCAGTGCAGAAGGGTTCCTTTGACCCCACAGCCTCTCCAGCATTTGTTGCTGTTACCTTTTCTGATGTCTGACATTCTTACAGGAGTGAAGTGGTATCTCATTATTGTCTTTATTTGCATTTCTCTGACAATCAGAGACTTGGAGCATTTTTTCATGTCTTTCTTGGCCTTTTAGATCTTTTCAGTGGAGAACACTTTGTCCATGTTGTCTCCCCATTTTTGGATGGGGTTATTTGTTTTCTTGTTGTTGAGTTTGGCAAGCTCTTTATATATTCTGGTTAATAGCCTCTTGTCTGATGTGTTACATGTAAAGATTTTCTCCCATTCTGTGAGGGGTCTCTTTGTTTGGGTAGAGGTTTCTTCTGCTGTGCAGAAGCTTTTTAATTTGATGTAGTTCCATAGGTTTATCCTTGCCTTATTCTTCTTTGTAATTGGATTCATTTAATTAAAGACGTCTTTAAAATTTATGCAGAAAAGAGTTCTGCCAATATTTTCCTCTAAGTATCTGATAGTTTCTGGTCTAACATCGAATTCCTTGATCCACTTGGAATTTACTTTTGTATTTGGTGAAATATAGTGGTTCAGTTTCATTCTTCTGTAGGTTTCAACCCATTGTTTCCAACACCATTTGTTGAAGACTCTGCTTTCCCCATTTAATAGTCTGGGCCTCTTTGTCAATGATTAGATGTCCATAGGTGTGGGGGCTTACTTCTGGGCTCTCAGTTCTATTCCACTGGTCAGTGTGTCTATTTATGTTCCAGTACCAAGCAGTTTTGATGACAATGGCCCTATAATACAATTTAAGATCTGGGAGTGTGATACCTCCAGTTCTGTTCTTTCTTCTCAAGATGTTTTTGACAATTCTAGGTCTTTTCTGGTCCCAGATAAACATTTGTAGCATTTGTTCTATTCAAAAAAATGTGGTTGGGATCTTGATGGGGATAGCATTAAATTTGTAGATGGCTCTGGGTAGTATATTCATTCTGATGATGTTAATTCTTCCAACCCATGAACATGGAATATCTTTCCACTTCTTTGTGTCTATTTCAGTTTCCTTGAGTAATGATTCATAATTTTCAGTACACAAATCTTTCACTTCTTTGGTTAGGTTTAGTCCTAGATATTTTATTATTTTTGTTGCTATAGTAAAAGGAGTTGATTTCTGGATTTCATCTTCTTGTAACTTAGTGTTTGCATAGAGGAATGCCACTGACTTTTGAGTATTAATTTTGTAGCCTGACACCTTAATATATTGCCTGGTGATTTCCAAAAGCTTCTTGATGGATTCCTTAGGTTTTTCTATGTATACTATCATGTCATCTGCAAATAGGGAGAGTTTGACTTCTTCTCTTCCAATCTGTATCCTTTTAATTCCTTGCTCCTGCCTGATTGCTATGGCAAGAACTTCCAACACTATGTTGAATAGTAGTGGTGATAGTGAATGACATATTTTCTTAAAATGGCATATATATCCTATCACTTCTGTATCCATCCATATGCCTATGGGCATTTAGTTTGCTCCCATATTTTAGCTATTGTGAATGATGCAGATATGAATATAGGTGTGCATGTGTCCCCTTGAATTAATGTTTTCATTTCTTTTGGATAGGTGCCTAAGAGTGGTTTTGATACATCAGTATTCCTTTTTTTCTTGGTTTGTTTATGAATTCTGTAGACTGTTTTTTATAGTATTTGCACCAACTGGCATCCCCAGCAGCAGTTTAACAGTGTTCCTCTTTCTTCACATCTTCACCAACATTTATTGCTTCCTGCTGTTTGTTTAGGCTATTCTCACTGGTGTAAGGTGGAACCTCACTATGTTTTTAATTTTCAGTGTGAAGTGGAAGATTCTGTGAAGTGGAAGCCACTGAGATAGTGTGGCTTTAATTTGCCTTTATTTTTTTATAATATAGTCTTTTAAAAATATTTTTTTATTCATTTATTCCCTTTTGTTGCCCTTGTTGTTTTATTGTTGTAGTTATTATTGTTGTTGCTATTAATGTCATCGCTGTTGGATAGGAATGAGAGAAATGGAGAGAGGAGGGGAGGACAGAGAGGGGAAGAGAAAGACAGACACCTGCAGACCTGCTTCACTGCCTGTGAAGCCACTCCCCTGCAGGTGGGGAGTCAGGGGCTTGAACTGGGTTCCTTAACTCCAGTCCTTCTGCTTTGCGCCACCTGCGCTTAACCCACTGCACTACCGTCCGACTCCCAAATTTGTCTTTCTTTAATGACAAATGAAGTGGAGCATTTGCTCACCTGTGTGTGAGCCATTTCTATCTCTTCATTGCAAAACTGTCTACTCATATCTTTTGCCCACTTTTTTTTATTGGTTATTCTTTGTTGTGGAGATGCATGGCTTATTTATAGATGTTTGATAGTAATTTCTTGTCAGATATGTGATGTGCAAATAGCTTTTCCCAGTTACTGGGTTGCCCATTTATCCTGGTGTAGTCTGCTTTCAATGTATAGGAACGTTTTACTTTATGTACTTCTATTTATTTAATTGTATTTTAGTTTCACTTTCCCATGCGGTTATGTCTCCAAATACATCACAAGACCTAGTTTTGAATGTTATTTTTGCTTTTAAAATGAATAAAGCATAAAGCTCTCTCTTCTTAAGTCAAATTTACTTAGGTATAATTAATATACAGTGAGACACACGACTTTAAGTGCACAGTGTCAGTGAAGTTTAACAAATTTACTCTCTGTGTAACTACTAGTGCAGTCATATGGAATATTTTGTTACTACCTTATTAATTCTAAAACAATCTATTTCAATCTCTAACAAAAACTACCAAAATATTTGTAATAGTCATTGGGCCATTAAGACATTTCTTAGAGACTCAGAAGACAATGCACCCAGCAGAATGCATAATTCAGCATATTTAGGATTGGATCCTAACACCATGTGAAAGCACCACACACAGCACTGGAAGGAGTAGAGTAGTGCTGTGGTGTCCCTCTTACTCTTTCTCTCTCTCATTCTCTCTCTGTTTAGAATTTAAGAAAAGATATAAAAAATAAACCTGCTGGGAGAACTAGAATTACACACATTCAAGGATCCATCAGATTAAAAAAAAAAAAAGTACATTTCTTAGTATTGAGTTGTTCACTGTAAGACAAGAGTATCTCAATAGTCTGTAGTGAGCCAGTATAAAGTTCCTAATGAAATAGTGTCTACTTAGACTTAGAACCCTCCTCACCTACTTTCTATTACACTTCCCTCACACACAAAAAGTACATTTCTTAGTATTGGATTGTTCACTTTAAGACAATAGTGTCTGACTACATGACTATTAGATTTTGTATTTTGTGACTCTAAGATGCACTGCATGAAACTTCTGATGTTTGCCTTTTTATGAGGTACTAGGCCTTGATATTCTTCCTTCTTCATCCTCATACCTTGATTTCTGGCCACGCGTCTTCTTCCTGTTATCATACACGATGACAGTGGTAGTGGAGGACAATTATTTGTTGAGATGCGTCAAGCACAGTGCAGAGTAAAGCTTCTCATTTAATCCTGACAAAAAGCATTTGGAGTAGGTACACATTTTTCTTTTTGCCTCCAGGGTTATTGCTGGGGTTCAGTGCCTGCACCATGAATCCACTGCTCCTGGAGGCCATTTTTCTCCCCCTTTTATTGCCCTTGTTGTTGTAGCCTTGCTGTGGTCATTATTGTTTTTGATGTCGTTCCTTGTTGGATAGGACAGACAGAAAGCAAGAGAGAAGGGGAAGACAGAGAGGGGGAGAGAAAGACAGACACCTGCAGACCTGCTTCACTGCCTGTGAAGAGACTCCCCTGCAGGTGGGGATCCGGGGCCTGAACCAGCATCCTTATGCTGGTCCTTGTACTTGGCACCATATGCGTTTAACCCACTGCATTCTGCCCCACCCCCCGTAGGTACACATTAATCTGTCTTTGTGATGAAGACTGAACCTGAAAAAGGTATACCCTCCCAAGTCAACAGAGACAGTAAATGATGGAGTAGGAAAATAATAAACTGCAAATTACTAATTTTCTAGCCCTTGTTCTGATTTCTTAAGAGTGGTGCCTATTTCATCTTTTCTTGTGACCCTAAGTCCTGCTGAGCACCTTTTCAATGCTGTTGATCAGATTTTTTTTTTCTTCCATACCCTGGCATGAGATTATATGCAATAACCCAGCAACAGAAAAAAAAAAAAAGAAGAAGCAATTTAAAGGGTGATACAGGCTTGAGATCATCTTACTTATGTCAGCTCCATTCAGTTTTCATTAATGGTCAGAATAGGCTTTCTCAAATCATCAGGATGCCAGCAAGCATTGAAAACAGAGTGCTTAACTAATAAGATATCTTGTCTATATTTTCTTTGAATCTAGAGAGCCCAATCATTTCAAAGGGTCCTAGAGGTCATTGTCAATTTTGCATTGAACAATTAACATCCTCCTTCTCATCAAGTGGTGAAATTACCATGTAAAGGTCTTTACAGAAATCAGAAAATATCATGGGCTCTTCATGCTTTTAAGCAGTCATTATTAGGCATGACACAAGCTCACAGGGAGTATTATCATTTAGATTAGTATCGTGTGACTATCCTCAACATTTCCCATTCAGTTATTATTCAGTATAGTCTTAGGAGGCGCAAACCAAGTCTGTATCAGCCTCATTCTTCACAGGCAGATGCCACATCAATGCCATGTTTTATGTGACTTGTGAGTAAACCTTTCTGTCCTCCACATTATTTATAGTGCTAGTCAAGGAAAACCACTAAAGAAAACATCACTGACTTTTTGAAAGCCCTGGTGAGAATGCCAAAGGCATCTTAAATCTCAGCTTCCTCGTGAGCCTATTCTGACTTTTAGTTCCACTTTTCTCAGTTTCTGAATTTCCAAATCATTTAAAGTCATCTGTGGGCATTTAAAACATTCGTTATATATTATGTTTTTATTTGC
Source organism: Erinaceus europaeus (assembly GCF_950295315.1). Lineage (NCBI taxonomy): Eukaryota > Metazoa > Chordata > Mammalia > Eulipotyphla > Erinaceidae > Erinaceus > Erinaceus europaeus. The sequence goes on along the minus strand of NC_080168.1, from coordinate 124,736,204 downwards.
AACTTTGTTTCGCTTGTATACAGAGGCTTTGTGTTGTATAAGGAAAAGTATGAATACTAGATGTAGACTGGTTAGCTCACATAAAAAAAAAAAAAAAAGGAGCCATGAGGATGACTTGGCAGGTAGATCTCATGCTTCCATAACTCCTGTAGAATACCAATTTCTTCATCTTAAAAAGCAATAGCAGTGCTTACAAATTCTGAGACTAGCTGTCTCCCGAGGTCTTTGCTAGCAATTAAATAATATAAGGTGTGGAAATAAGCATGTGGTGAATCATGAATAAGTGGTAGTCCCTTTCATGCTACGAAGATTTAAATTCCCTGAGGCAGACCCATACTGCATGTGCTCATTCACTTGGTAAACACTCATGAAGCACTTGCTATGGGCTGAACAGTAGATTTAATCCAGTTAATAGAGGCATGGGGAAATAAACCGTCTTTTCCTTGCAAACTCGTGATTTAGAAAAAGAATGGGGGAGTCAGACGGTAGCACAGCAGGTTAAGTGCAGGTGGCACAAAGCACAAGGACCAGCATTAAGGATTAAGATTCGATCCCTTGGCTTCCCACCTGCAGGGGAGTCGCTTCACAGGTGGTGAAGCAGATCTGCAGGTGTCTATCTCTCTCTCCCCCTCTCTGTCTTCCTGTCCTCTCTCAATTTCTCTCTGTCCTATCCAACAATGACAACATCAGTAATGACAACAATAGTAAATACAACAAAAAAAACAACAAGGGCAACAAAAGGGAATAAATAAATAAAAGAAGAAAGAATGTAGACATGTGCTAAATGAAGATTACACAGCTTAAAGAACATTTGAAATATTGTGGTTCTCCATACTATTAATAATAAAAAAGGTATAGAGAAAATTATTCCTGCATTCTAGCTGAAGCACAGAAATATATGTTTAGAATATGCCCACTGGTTGGTCTTCTTATTTGCATTTACTTTATTAAAATTATATATATCACCACCAGAATTATTTCTTGGGTGTGGTGCCGGCATGATAAATCCACCACCTCCTGAGGCCACTTCTTTTTTATTTGAGAAAACAAATAGAAACTGAAAGGAGAGGGAAAGATAGGGAGAGAGACAGAGAGACACCTGCATCCCTGCTTCATCTTTCATGAACCTTCTCCCCGGCAAGTGGGGACTGGGGGGTTGAACCTGGATCCTTGTGCATGGTAATGTGTGTGCTGAATGGGATGGGCCACCACCCAGCCCCTGTATTTACTTTTTTGGTATTTCTTTCATATATATAACATTAATATATATATATATATATATATATATATATATATATATATATACATATATAACAATGTTATAGATAGTATCTAGATTTTTCCCTTTTCCTAATCATGGTGAGATTATAATTGTTTCCAAGTATATTATGGCAAGAAATAATACCATACCATGTTTATATCCTTGCCCCAATTTTGGATGGAGGCATTTTGTGTGTGTGTGTGTTGTTGAGCTTGGTGAGCTCCTTATATATATTGATTATTAGCCTTTGGTCTGATGTATGGCATGTAAAGATCTCCCACTCTGTAAAGAGTCTTTTCATCTTGGATGGAGCTTGAAGAATCATGTTAAGTGAGTTAAGTCAGAAAGAGAAGGATGGATATGGGATGATCCCACTCATGAACAGAAGTTGAGAGACAAGAACAGAAAGGAGAAACACCAAGTAGAGTGCGCTTGGCGTACTGCACCAAAGTAAAGAACTCTTGGGGTTGTGGGGTGGAGGGGTGGAGGCCTGGGGTAAGGGCAGGAGGCTTTCAAGTCCAGGAGCATGATGGTGGAATAGAAACGAGGCTGGGAGTGTGTTTTGCAGAAAACCAAGAAATTTCACATATGTACCAATAACAGTTCTTACTGTAAACCACTAATTGCCCAATAGAAAAAGAAACACCATATTTAGTAGTCAATGTTCCAGAGTTTTAAGAGTTATTTGGCCATTTTTACGGTTTGAAATTTCTGATGGGCTGAAGGGATCACCACTGCTTTTTCATGATTATCAGATACAACTTGAATGTTTATCATAGATTGAGTACCGCGTTCTATTACTAGAATGAGTGTGGACTGAAGAAAAATGGAATTTAAGTAAAATAAATAAATAAACATGCATGCAATTTAAAATAAATTTTAATGAAGAACACATTTATTTCTGAGAAATGTACATTAAAAACAATGACAGGGGAGTCGGCGGTAGCACAGCTGGTTAAGCACACACAGTGCTAAACGCAAGGACCGGTGTAAGGATCCGGTTGGAGCCCCCGACTCCTCACTCGCAGGGGAGTCACTTCACAGGCGGTGAAGCAGGTCTGCAGGTGTCTGTCTTTCTCTCCCCCTCCTCTCTCCATTTCTATCTGTCCTGTCCAACAATGATGACATCAATATCAACAACAACAGTAACTACAACAATAAACAAGAGCAACAAAAGGGAATAAATAAATAAAAATGCTGAGAAAAAAAATAAAAACAATGACAAGTATCAGATAAAATATTTTTTATAAAAGATTGGAGTTGTAAAAATATAGTTAAGATGCATGTAATTGTTAGGGTGCAGTGAGGTAACACAGAACTCTGGTAGTGGGAACTGCATGGCATTATATTACCTATTATATTTACTATGTTATCTTACCACCTTGTAAATCAATATTAAATCACTAGTAAAAATTCAAGAAAAAAATGGTCCAGCTACCACAAAAATAAAAAAGGAAAGAGCTTCAGATTTCTGGAATAGAAACATTTCAAAGCAATGGTAGATAGTAGGAAGATTAAGAGAATTAATGTCGTAATAGCAAAAATGATCCTTAGGTTGAAAACGTTTTGCAGTCAATACACAAAGATGAATATTTTAATGCACAAAGAATATACTTAATTTGAATGTAATGATTTAAATTCCAGCAGAGAGTAGACATCAAAATATATTCATAAAAATGAGCATAACTCCATAATAAAGGGATATGATATTCTAATATTAGATAATGTTAAATATTAATATGGTATAGATACAGCATGTAACAAATTAAAAACAATGTGGTGATGGGTGCTAATATTTATTAAGAAACTAGGAAATTTATTTATTAGACAGTATTCACTACATACTAGGTACCATGTGATGTTGTTCCACACATCTTATTCTAACTAGTTCTCATGACTTTATAAGTCAGGCTCATCTGTGAATTTTGGTTATACATGAGCCAAAGAAAAGAGAAAAGTAAAAAAAAAAAGCTTTGGAGCTGAATTTCATGTTTCACTTCTTGTAGTTATTATTAAACTAAATTTGTTGCTACCCACATCATCTTTTAGAAGGAGTTAGTAAATATTTATTTTTATATAATAATATATAAAAGTACAATGTTGGGTTCACTTCACTTACATAGTATTACCATTAGCATATTCTAGCATATTCTAGCATATTCTAGATGATCTTTCAATAACTAATATTAATAAATAAAATTGTAAAGTAGGATTATAAAATAATTAATGTGTCAAACTTTTCTATGACTTATAAGGGCTGATAAAAATGCCACAGGGTTTGAGACCTGGAAGCTTTAAGTACTTTTTTGGAAACAGGCAAAAATGGGAGCAAAAAATTCAAGTGTAGCAGTAAGAAAATAGTTTTATTTTCTCTATGTCTGGTTTCTGTGTTTGTTTTTAGTGTACTCTTTTACATTTTTAAGCATCCTCTACTTTAAAGTAATATACCCATATTCCTTTTATTATTTTTTTTAGTGCCTTGAAGGCCAAGAGTTTAATTTTTTCAATGAACTTCACAGAAGTCTATATGCATTGCAAGAATGTGGTAAATGTATTTGACAGAAGATAATTTAGAAAGATTTTTGTTTATTAAAGCTGATAAAAAAAAAAAAAGACTTGCAAAGCAATTGATTCCAACATCTGTCATGTTTGGACAGAATGTTTAAACCACAGTTTGAATGCAGTCTGAATTTTGGCTGGTGAACAGGTTCATATTACAGAAATGGCTTACCTCAAGAACATTCTGAGGGTAAATGTTTTTTACCATTTCCAAACATTTATGCTAATTCAAGCATGGGCCAGGAGTTTGCTAGAAGCAAAGAGGAGAAAACTCTTAGAAAGGGAGGGCCTGAAGATACTGGTGAGAAAATTACACCATTATCCCAGCATGAAACACTGCATATTTGATTTCTCCTTTTTCTTCATCACTTTTGTCCAATCATTCAAGCCATCTTAGAAATTTTTTCTTTATAATGTCTTCCCAATTTTTCTCTCTCCACCCTTTTATTCTCTCTATTTACACTGCAAGCATCCTAATCAGGCCCTGACCCCCTCCCCACCCTTACTCTGGGGTTATTACAATAATTTTGTTATTTTAATTCCCTGTTTCTGATTCCTCTTACTGCCAATTTGTCTCAAAAAGGCCACAAGAGACATTTTCTTACAAGAATATTTTGCTCATCTCTCCCTCCCACACAGATATTTCATTGTTTTCCCAGGGCCTCTAAGTTTGAGTTTCTTAGGCAAGAGTGGAGATGTCTCTCATCCAATTGGTGACTTCACACATCTGGGGTGACTTGCTTGCTTTTCTGGCATTTGTTCCCTGCACCTTCAATGCAGAGACACCCCCATGTGCAGTCCACTTATGATTCTCTGAGCATATATTACCATTGGCCTGGCTGTGTGGTTTTGCTCAGGTAATTATCCGTTTTTTCAAACTGGGCTTTTCACTTCTTGAATATAAAAAGAGATAGGCATTGTCACAAAGTCTGTCTAGGTTCTTGGGCTTCATTGTTGAATTTTTTCTGCTTCTAAATAGGCTTTAATTTTCAAGAGACAATTTTAAGTTCATGAGAAATTGGAATTCTCACATGTGCACAGCCTCTATCTACGATCGACACCTGACATCACGACATCTGTAAACCTACGCTAATCTAGTACTGCCAACTTAGTCCACAGGTCACATTCCCGCTTATTATTGGTATTGAGCCATTCATGGAACTGAGCAAAACCTAATCTGTAAACCTACACTATTCTAGTACTGCCAACTTAGTCCACAGGTCAGATTCCTGCTTATTATTGGTATTGAGCCATTCATGGAACTGAGCAAAACCTAATCTGTAAACCTACACTAATCTAGTACTGCCAACTTAGTCCACAGGTCACATTCCCGCTTATTATTGGTACTGAGCCGTTCATGGAACTGAGCAAAATCTAGTGCTATAGCGTCATCATACAGAATAGTCTCATTATCTTCCCTCTTACCTTTGGTAACCTGCTTTTTTTTGTTTTTCTACAATTTTCACCATGTTGCCTTTTTTCAGAATACCATAAGGTTGAAATCAAATATATGTAAACTCTTTTTTAGTGTTTTATTAGTGATTTAATATTGATGTACAAGATTGTAAGGGTTATTATTGTAATAGGGGTGTGATTGTATACAGTTCTCACCACCAGAGTTCCATGTCCCATTCCTTCCATTGGAAGCTTCCCTAATCATTATCCCTTTGGGAGTATGGACCAAAATTCTTTATTGAGTACAGAAGGTGGGAGATTTGGCTTCTGTAATTGCTTCTCCACAGGATATGGGCATTGACAGGTCGTCCCATAACCCCATCCTATTTAGACTAACTTCTTGTACTTGGTATTTTTGGCTTGATAGCCTCTCTCTCTCTCTCTCTCTCGGTCTCTCTCTCTCTCCCTCTCTTTCTTTACCTCTCTCCCTCTGTCTCTCTTTACTCTCTTGTCTGGAATATTTATATTTATCCACTCATATACTAAAAGATATGTTTTTTTTTAGATTTTGACAATTGTCAATAAAACTTTTATGAACATCTGTATGCAGATAAACCTTGCCCATTTGCAAGCATAAGTAATATATGCCTCTAGCACTCTTTATCCTATATACAGTTTCTAGTTTTCAATACAAAATATGAGGCAAAGAAAAAAAAGTCAACTACAATTATCCCTTGCCAAGAAGCAAATCTACTACAGAATTCAGATATGACCCAGCTGTTGAAATATCAAGACAAGGAATTTAGAATTGTTATAGAATATTAGGGAAAGACTCCAGTAAAATGGTAGATAAAAATCATAAGGAGAGAATTCCGTCAGAGACATGCAACCTGCAAGAAAGCTTCAAACCACAAGACAAACATAGTAGGGTATAGAAGTGATAATTGTCTTCGACGTGGTTATTGGTAGATGAGACACAGACTAGGAAAGGACTCGTGAACTTGAAGATAGATAGAAAGGAAACATGAAGGGCAAAGAGCAAAGCATAAAAATAAGAAGCACATAGTAGCATATGTAAGAGCTATGATCTCAAGTGATTGAATGTATGCTTTAGAAACCTAGAAGCAAAATATGTTCTTCTTCTTCTAGCGTTTGCCCTTCTTCCGTAGCCAGTCAACAGCGTCAGGTTGAGCCTGATGTAAAGTTTCGAGGCCTCCTTTGAATCTGGAGAGGTGGCAGTCGTTGACTATGTGGGTCATTGTCTGGAGCCGCAGGGGCAGTTCGGGTCGTCTCTGGCTCCCCAGCGATGGAACATAGCGGCGCACCGGCCATGGCCTGTTCGATAGCGATTGAGGAGGGCCCAGTCATAACGTGCTAGGTCAAAGCCGGGTTGACGCTTGCAGGGGTCTGTGATGAGGTGTTTGTTCTTTACCTCAGCTGACTGCCAACTCTGTTTCCAAGAGTCTGGAACAGAGAAGTTCAGTGTAGGCGTAGGGGACCAGATTGGGTGACGAGATGTCAAGCGTTGGACAGGGTGGGCGAAAGTGGAATCTGAAGATCAAGAATTAGAACAGGCGTCTCACTAGGGAACAGTCAGTGCAATGACACTGGTCAAGTGATGGGAACAAAACTCCATCCAGGATATTTTGCATACTTTATTATTTCTTTTTTTATTTTTTATTAAACAAGAACTGCAAACTTTTCAGACTACCAAAAACTGATTTTATTCCCAGTATAACTGATCTATAAAAAAATGTTAAAGTTCTTCAGAGAGAGAGAACTATGATATCACATAGAGAATTTTCAGAGAGAAGAATGCTTAAAACTGTCAAAAATATCAAAAATATCAAAGCTAAGTGTATATATCAATTTTCATTGCTTTAATCACTATGAAGTAGCAATTTATCTGAATCAAAAGCAGTGGTGATTGATTCAGGGTACACAGCACTTGCCAGAGTAAAATATATATCAAGAACAGCACAAAACGTGCAAAGGAACAATATAATGTAGTATTATCATATGCTTATATTACAACTCTGCAGGTGTCTTATATTGCAGGTCTGCAGGTGTCTACCTTTCTGTCTCCCCCTCCTCTCTCCATTTCTCTCTGTCCATCAAATAAAATGGAAAAGAAATGGCTGCCAGGAGCCATGGATTCATAGTGCTGGCACCTGCCTAGCCCCAGCGATAACACTGGAGGCCAAAGGAAACCAAAACAAACACTGTGTATCTTGACATCATCTTGGTAATCTGCACAAATCAAATGCAGATTTTCATTAAAAGAAAAATTAAATAGGACAAAACAGAGTTATGTAACAGTTATACTAGAGCCCACATCACTTATCTGTGTTGGAGTATACATGAGGTAAAGAAAACTGTATTCGTCATGGAACCTGAAAAGTGGCAACTCCTGCAGTGGTGGAAAGTCTTCTTAGTACCCTCCCTCCTACCACCGTTTCTACAGACTTAATTTTCAGTCAAAGTAGCAGAGTTTCTGGGAGTTGTGCAGTAGTGTAGCGGGTTAAGTGCATGTGGTGTGAAGTTCAAGAACCAGAGTAAGGATCCTGGTTCGAGTCCCAGCTTCCCCTCTGCAGGGGAGTCGCTTCACAGGTGGTGAAGCAGGTCTGCAGGTGTCTGTCTTTCTCTCCCCCTCTCTGTCTTCCCCTCCTCTCTCCATTTCTCTCTGTCCTATCCAACAATGACGACATCAATAACAACAACAATAATAACTACAACAATAAAAAAAAAAAAAACAAGGGTAACAAAAAAGGGAAAATAAAAAAAACAACACCAAGTAGCAGAATTTCTGAACAAGGAAAGAAATTCATATGTACAAATATATGATGTGAGATACCCCCATGAATGGAAAAGTCATATGTTTATTCTAGTAAATTAAAGAACCAGCAGGAAATAAAACGTGCTTAGTGCTCATCCTTGCCCACAAAGAGATAACAGAAGTTTTCACCTTGCCTTACTCTTTTCCTATTTCTTGTGACTCAGTTTTAATAAAGGCCACATAAATAATAGAGTCAAAATTGGCCAATGAAATACCCAACATTCATTTTCTTTTTCCCTCTGGGCCACACTCGAGTGATCTGTTGTTCAGAAGACCAACAGGAAACATTCACATTTAGTTAAACTTTCATAAATGTGTGTATGTACAACATTTGCAGTTAGTCTGACTTTGAATTCATTTTCTTAAAATATTTTTATTTGTTATTGGATAAAGACAGAGAGAAATTGAGAGGGAAGAGGGAGATAGAGAGGGAGAGAGACAGAGAGGGAGAGAGACAGAGAGAGACATGTGCCTGCATCCCTGCTTCATCATTTGTGAAGCTTTCCCCCTTGAAGGCGGCGACCAGGGGTTTGAACCTGGGTCCTTGCACACTGTAATGTGAACACTTAACCGGGTGCACCACCACCTGGCCCCTTTGAATTTAGTTTTGTGCAAGTTCTTTAACATTCTTGTGCCTCCTTTTCAAAATGCGGAACGTGCTAAAGTTGGCTCAGTCATTTGTAAGTGCAAGTAGTTAATTGGGTGGAACAACTTGCATGGGACTTTGGCGTTCTGTGCCTGGTAGGAATTCATCTTCTCACCATAAGAACCAAGTGGTGTTAGAAGGGTGACATCTCAGGCTTGGAGTCTCTGGATAGAGTCCGAAGTGAGACGTGGCCTGATGGCCCCAGTTGCACTGATGGATTTGAGGTCAGCAGAGGTAGTACCACAGGTTAGGGCATCAAGAGAAGAAGCATCAAGAAATACAAGCAAAATCCCAGAGATTCCAGGACTGGAAGAAATACGAATTTTAAAGAAAATGTGGAAGGCTCCTTAGAGTGTAAGAATAAATGATTCTTACTATCAACAAGTTGTCTGAGAGCTTGGTTTACTTCGAAAATCCTATGGTTAGGATATACTGTACGAAACAGGACCACACCATGATTTATGTGATTTAAGGTTATTTATAAGGAACTCACCTCCCCAGAGCCCTACTCCACTAGGGAAAGATAAAAAAAGGCTGGGGGTATGGATCCACCTGTCAATGCCCATGTCCAGCAGAGAAGCAATTACAGAAGCCAGACCTTCCATCTTCTGCATCCCATAATGATCCTGGGTCCATGCTCCCAGAGGGATAAAGAATAAGGAAGCTTCCAATGAAGGGGATAGGACAGGGAACTCTGGTGATGGTAACTATATGAAATTATGCCCCTGTTATGTTACAGTTTTGTTAATCATTATTAAATCAACAATAAAAAGTTAAAAAAAGAACAAAGCAGTGGAAAGAACATGGATGGGGAGTAAATACAATCTTAAGACAAGAGAAAGGCTAGTTGCAGTGAAAGCAGAGTTGGAGGCGTTGAACCAAGGGGGTGGATAAAGCAGAGTGGACCTCTCCCCTTCTCCCTGACTTCACCGCAGGATGGTCTGAGATACCTCTCCAGAACTTCTTAGACACAACGGAGCACGGAGCACAGGGGCAGGTGAGAGCTGAGATGGAGCAAATCTTTCAGCATCATTGACACCTGTACAGCGTATCAGTTGGATGGTTTTTGCATGAAATGACTAGGCTATTGTGTCTCACTCAGAATGTCCCCAAAGACTAGTTTCCATCACAAAAAGAGCAGGAGACTGAAATAATCCATATAAACAATGAAGTAAATGTAGTGACTCAATCCTCTGTGAAAACTTGGTATAGCAATAGAACTTTTTAGTCAGCTAACTCCTATCCAAATATACCATAGTCCATAAAGTAGAGACATATAGATATAGAAACAGATGTAGATGGGAGTCGGGTGGCAGCACACTGGGTTAAGCACATGTGGTGCCAAGTGCAAGGACCTGCATAAGGATCCTGGTTCAAGCCCCAGCTCCCCACCTGCAGGGGAGTCTCTTCACAGGCGGTGAAGCAGGTCTGCAGGTGTCTTTCTCTCCCCCTCTCTGTCTTCCCCTCCTCTCTCCATTTCTCTCTGTCCTATCTGACAATGAAGACATCAACAACAATAACTACAACAACACTGAAAAACAAGGGCAACAAAAGGGAAAATAAATTTAAAAAAAAAGAAACAGATGTAGATATATCTGTCTGTCTGTCTATCTACATATCTATCAATCCGACAAGTAACTTCATCCATCAGAAAAGGGGTTATTATCCATGTTAAGACAGAATTTCTCAACTAAGTATGACCGATTAAAATTTTTATGAAACATTCTCATTTCTAAGTCAGATTTAATTAACAGTCTCTGCAACTCTGTCTTCATTTCATGTCCTAGTCCCCCTTTATAGATAGCATCATGGCTGCCACTTAACTGGTGTGGCAATGTAGCTCATTATTAAGGTTTTTTATGGTAGACATAGAGAGGCAGAAAACAGAGAGAGAGTGAACAAGACCACAGTCTTGAACCTTTCTTCAATCAATGTGGTGGGGGCCTGGGTTCAAACCTGGGTCATGCCCAAGGCAAGTCAGCACTCTCTCCAAGTGAGCTATTTCTCTGGCCCCTTAACTCCTAGATAAACAGACCTATTGACTTTGAAGGCCAACGTTTGAACCTAGATTTCTTGATTCCATACAGCCACTAAAAAAAGAACAAGGTGTGAGCTTTTTCTTTATTGAGAGCGTGCATTGTTGCTCGGCCTGAGAATTCTAAGTAGTTCAGAGAAACTCTCTGAATATTCCAATGACACACAGTTGATAAATATTCAGGCCCTTCTAGATTTTGCCAAGGCACCATGTGTAAACAGTCTTCATGGTTCAAATCAGAGTGCAAAACATTTGCAACCTGATTTTAATATGTATTGATTTTCTTTTTGGAGACTCAATGAATAGTTTTCAGGATAATTCTGCAGTCTTCAGGAAAAAAAGCTTGCATTCACAAATACCAAGTTGTGTGATTGTCCACATCTGTTCTCACTCTCTTTCAGCTTAAAGATTCCCTACTTACTATAGGAGCCAAGAGGAATAGCACCTGCTTAGTGTCGCTACCCCACTCGGGGCCCATTTTCTCACTTAGTCCTTTTCCTGCGAATGACAAGGCTATCCAGAGTAAATACGGGGCCTCCTAAACTTCCCTGATTAGTGTTCCATTTGCTTGTGGAAATGGAGGAGAACTCAGCATGTTAGCAATTCTATTGTGATGTCAGCTGTTGGAGCTGCAGGAGTCGCTGCTTTCACATCACATTAGCACATCGTTATCTTGAACTGTGCCAAAACTGTATTCAAATGAGCAGTTTTCATTTTTTTAGAAGAGACACTAAGAACTTTTCCCCTACTGCTTGAATTTGTTTTGTATGTGTCTGTTTTGGGTGGTGGGAATAGGGTATGTGAAGCAGAGTTATATTTTTTTTCTTTTTTTTTTTTTATTTAAGAAAGGATTAATTAACAAAACCATAGGGTAGGAGGCGTACAACTCCACACAATTCCCACCGCCCAATCTCCATATCCCACCCCCTCCCACGATAGCTTTCCCATTCTCTATCCCTCTGGGAGCATGGACCCAGGGTCATTGTGGGTTGCAGAAGGTAGAAGGTCTGGCTTCTGTAATTGCTTCCCCGCTGAACATGGGCGTTGACTGGTCGTTCCAAGCTTTGGGTCCATGATTGCTCAACAATTTGTTTGGCTTTGTATGTTAACTCTCTTTTCAGTCACCAGGTTGCAGGTGTCATCAGGATGCCGACCAGATTTCCCTGGATTGAAGACCCCACCAATATGTCCTGGAGCAGAGTTATATTTTAAATTAGTCACGAGTTGCATTTGCAGAGTGTATATTTAGAAATCAGATCTGGGAGTCAGGCAGTAGCGCAGTGGGTTAAGCGCAGGTGGCACAAAGCGCAAGGACAGGAGAGGAGAAATGGTCTGGGTTTGAGCCCTGGCTCCTAACCTGCAGGTTTGCAAATGTCTATCTTTCTCTCCCCCCTCTGTCTTCCCCCATCTCTCTCTATTTCTCTCTTTTCTAGCCAACAATGATGACAATAATAACTACAACAATAAAACAACAAGGGCAACAAAAGGGAATAAATAAATAAATAAAATTAAAAAATTTAAAAAAATGAAATCAGATCTAACACATATGATTTTTTTTTTGGGGGGGTGGAACTGAGGCCTCACAACATCAGACCACATTTATTTTCTATTCAGATAGATAGATGGATAGATAGGGGTTGCTGGGTAGTGGCACACCAGGTTGAGCGCACATGTTACAATGCACAAGGACCCAGGTTTGAGCCCCTGCTCCCCACCTGCAGGGGGAAAGCTTTGCAAGTGGTGAAGCAGTGCTGTCGATGTCTCTCTATATCCCTCTCCCCTCTCAATTTCTCTCTGTCTCTATCCAATAAATAAAGATAAAAAACTTTAAAAAAAAGAGGAGAGAGAGAGAGAGAGAGAGACAGGACTTCCCCTTTGCCATAGGAACTCCCAAGCAGTGTTGGTGCTTGATTCTGCAATGCAAACACCCTACTTTGTCTATACATTCTCCAGTCCCTTCAAGTGTAAGTTTAAATTAGAACAATAACCTCAACATTTGAAATAGAGAGGGAAGGGGGAGATAGAGAGGGAGAGAGACAGAGAGGCACCTGCAGCAGCCCTGCTTCACTTCTCCAAAGCTTTCCCCCTGCAGGGGGACACCAGGGGCTGGAACCCAGGTCTTTGTGCATTGTGACATGTGCACTCAACCAAGTGGGCCACTACCTACCTGCCCCCACCCCTTCAAGCTTGAAATTTCAATTCTCTTTGGGTTGTGTAGGAATTCAGACCCAGCAGAAAGCACAGACTCAAGGTTGCAGACTCTAGAAACCATATAATGTTTTTGTCCATGACCTTTAATAGCTCTGGTTCATACTTGGCCTGTGTGGAGGAAAAAGAGGAAGGAAAGGGGTCTGTAGAATATTATGGCATAGTTCCATTCAGAAATATATACCCGTAACTGAGAAGGGAATGTTCTTCCCTGTCTTCAGAGAGGCAGGATGGGGGTGGGGGGGCGGGCGATCCCTTGTATTTCTGGGCATAGTGCTTGCTTCCAAATACCCAGCCACGCAAGACTTACCGTCCTTGGGCTTCCATGCCTCACCATCTCCTTCCAGTGTGCCTTCCCTGGTATTTCAGTAAACACTTGTTCCATTGGAATATTTCTCCTCTGCTTTTAATTTTCTTTCCATCATCATAAAAGTAGTTAGTTCATCTTCCCTTTTTATTTAAGTGAAAAGACGGGGGGAAAAAAAGCAAAGACATAGAAAAATGTCATCTGTATTCTGAATGGTGCAAAGGACATCTTTCCTTTCTTTTAGCAAAACTTCTTTAAGACTTTTTTTTTTTTCAGATAACTACATGATGGTTTCTCTCATGTGGAATCTAGAGAACTGAAATACATAAACTTGCCAAACAAACAAAACAAACAGACAAAACCCAGCAAACCAAAAGTAGGAGTAAACAAACTGTCTCTAGGATTTTGTGTGAACTCTGGTGGTTATTTATGGCAGGACAGAACTTTGGTGGTGAGTGTGGTATAGAACTAAACCATGGGGGAGTCGGGCTGTAGCACAGCAGGTTAAGCGCACGTGTCATAAAGCACAAGGACCGGCATAAGGATCCCAGTTCGAGCCCCCAGCTCCCCACCTGCAGGGGAGTTGCTTCACAGGCAGTGAAGTGGGTCTGCAGGTGTCTGTCTTTCTCTCCCCCTCTCTGTCTTCCCCTCCTCTCTCCATTTCTCTCTGTCCTATCTAACAATGATGACATCAACAACAACAACAATAACTACAACAACAATAAAAAACAAGGGCAACAAAAGGGAAAAATAAATAAATATAAAAAAATGTAAAAAAAGAACTAAACCATGTAATCATACCACCTTATAAATCACTATTAATCATACATTTTAAATGACTTAAAATAAAATAGAGGGAAAAAAAGATTTATTTTTCAGTTTAATTTTTATTATTTTTTTTCTACCAGGATTTTTTGGATGATATTTCCTATCTATTCCACCTCTCTGGGTTGCAGATTTTCTAGATGGTAAGAGACAGAGAGAGAATAGGAGATCCCACAGCACCATAACCCAACTGAAGAGACTGTGGTATCTGTCAGCTCTGTTATATGCAGCATTGGTGGACCCTGGGAACACATGCATGTAAGGAGCTCTCAGCGTAATTCTTCTTCTTCTGACAGATGTCTAATTGATTCTTTTGTTCTTACTTTACCCTTTACATAACTAAACACACACAAACTAAAGAGCATTTAAAATAATCTGCTTCTGGTGCTTACAGTGACAGTATAAGTGTTTTTTTCTTCTGTTTATTTTTAATTTTTTTATTAGTGATTTAGTAATAATGAATAATATTGTAAGATAACAGGGATACAATTCCACACAGTTTCTACCACCAGAGTTCCATATCCCATCCCCTCCATTGGTAGTTCTCTATTCTTTTTTTTTAATTTCTTTATTGGGGAATTAATGTTTTACATTCAACAGTAAATACAAAAATTTGTACATGCATAACATTTTTAGTTTTCCACATAACAGTACAACCCCCACTAGGTCCTCTGTCATTCTTCTTGGACCTGTATAGTAATTTCCCTATTCTTTAGCCCTCTGGGAGTACGGACCAAAATTCTTTATGGGGTGCAGAAGGTGGGAGTTCTGGCTTCTGTAATTTCTTCTCTGCTGGACATGAGTGGTGGCAGGTGGATCCATACTCCCAGCCTGCCTCTCTCTTTCTCTAGTGGGGCAGGGCTCTGAGGAAGTGGAGCTCCAGGATACATTGGGGGGGGGGGTCATCTGCCCAGGGAAGTCCGTTTGTCATCGTGTTAGCATCTGGAACCTAGTGGCTGAAAAAGAGTTAAGATATAAAGCAGAACAAATTGTTGACTGATCATGTACCTAAAGGCAAGAATATTTTGGATGAAGATTTGGGGGTCTCTGTTTTGAAAAAAGCTCCTTGGTCTATTTTAGTTATATTCTAAGGGGCCCATGACTTCACTAGTTTTTGCTTCTTTCGGCTATAACACCATCTCTGCAGACAATAACTTGAGTCCACCTGCATATCAAATGCCAGGTTCTCTCAAGGCATTTTTACGAGTGGAAGTATTCAGTATAGGAGAGGGTACTTTGACCTAGGTGGTATGGCATGGTAGGAAAGGGAGGATGAATAGATAGTTACAGATGATGAGCCCAAGGAAAATTCAAATATGCTTGGACCTATATGCTTGGAATAGCAGGCAGTAACAGTCCAAGGGCCCAGCTATGATTCTGAGGTTCAAACACATGTTGAAACATGGCCTCCCCCTACTCCCCCCCACAGCAGTGTGCCTTGAAGTACACTGCCTGAGGTCTTCTGGTTCTCTTTGTTGTCATGAGTAGTGGGAGGTTCCTAATACCTACTTCACACAGATGCTAGGGATCATTAAAGGAATGCTTAGAACACTGTCATCGTTCACTGGATATTTCTTTGTTTACCAGCTGCTGCCTCCCCCCACCCCCAACTCCCACCACTTTATCACACAAGCACTTAGAAAATAGGATCTTTGCAGGCTGGGTCAATTAGAATGGTCTTAGCTGCGACAGGATCAGTAACCCGGCACGGTGCTTGGAATGAAACTTGCACAAGTTAAGTTTTGAGTAGTCAGACTCATTTGTAGCAAGACTCAGTCACATTCTTCAGATAGAGTCAGTCTTGGTTTGATGTGCTGAATCAATATTCGTGTAACATTTCACAGAAAATAGGTGTCCAAAATGCTTGCTGAGTGAAAATGTGCAGAAATGGGCTTCCAAATACCACTTTAGAAATATTTATTTATTTATATTTGTTTGTTTATATTTATTTGCTTAGTGCCTCTGGGGTTATACTGAGGCTTGGTGCCTGCACAATGAATCTTCTTTTCCTGGAGGCTATTTTTCCCTTTTTTTTTTTAATTGGATAGGACAGAGAGAAATGGAGAGGGGAGGGGAAGATAGAGAGGGAGAGAAAAGACAGACACCTGCAGACCTGCTTCACCGTTTGTGAAGAGACTCCCCTGCAGGTGGGGGCTCCAACCGGGATCCTTGCGTTTTGCACTATGTGTGTTTGACCTCCTGTGCTACCACCCGCATTTCTCCGTCCCCAAATTATTTTATTTATTTCTTGGCTAGAGATAGAAGTTGAAAAGGTGTTTCTACCCAATAAATAAATAAATATTTAAAAGTTTTTTGAAAAAGTTGAAAAGGAAAGAGGAGATAGAAATTTCTAAAATTTTCTTTCCTAGGATAGAGAATATCAGTCTAGGGGGCCAGGTAGTACCACAGCTGGTTTAGCAGACATGGCACAAAGCACAAGGACCCAGGTAAGGATTCGGGCTACAGCCCCAGGCTCCTCACCTGCTGAGGGGGGTCAGTTCACAAGGGTGAAGCAAGTCTGCTGGTATCTATCTTTCTCTTTCCTTCTTTGTCTGTTCTCTGCTCTCGATTTCTCTCTGTGCTGTACAACAAGCACAACATCAATGGCAACAGTAACAAACAACTACAACAAGGGTAACAAAGTGGGAGAAAATGGCTGCCAGGAGCAGTGGATTCTTAGCGCAGGCACCCAGCCCCAGCGATAATCCTGGAGGAAAAAAAAGAAAACCAGCCTACTGTAACCAGTTTTTGTTAAGTGCATCTATGGGGTTCTAGTCATCTAATATCCTTCTATTAAATTCAGCCTTATTTCACAGTGCTGTTGCTTAATATAACCTTTCAAAAACGGAACATCATGACCAGAATGGGATATCTATGACCAGAATGGGTGAATTCTATCTCTGTACCATATTTAATTCTTAACTTTTCTGTCATGGTTTTTGGCTCTCAAGTGCTTTTCCATATATATTATATTGCCAGATTAGTATTCCTAAATCTCAATATGGTTTAAGTCAAGAAATACAAGGCTTATATATCAGTGATATATATTTTCTTTTCAAGAAAATTGTTCATCTTTCATTTTCATCTACCCTTGCCCATGGTCTCAGTCACAACTGACTTTCATTTCCTTTCCAGATTTTCCAGGACAAGTTGACCCTCCTTTAATTTTTATTGACTGATTTATTTATTGGATAGAGACAGCCAGAAATCTAGATTGAGAGAGGATGGGGAAAATAGAGAGGGAGAAAGAAAAAAACGGCACCTGCAGCACTGCTTCACCTCTCACAAAGTTTTCCCCTTGCAGGTGGGGACCAGGGTTAACTCTGGCACTACGAATCCACTGCTCTTTGTGGCTATTTTCCCCATTTTATTGGATAGGACAGAGACATTGAGAGGGAAGGGGAGATAGAAAGGGAGAGATAAAGAGAGACAAGCACAGACCTACTCTATTACTTGTAAAACATCCCACACCCTGCTACCCTGCTCCCACTGGTGGGGACCTGGGGGAGTCTGTTTTTTTATTATTATTATTATTTTTAATTTTTTTATTTATAAAAAGGAAACATTGACAAAACCATAGGATAAGAGGAGTACAACTTCACACATTTCCCACTACCAGGCCTCTGTACCCCATCCCCTCCCTTGATAGCTTTCCTATTCTTTATCCCTTTGGGAGTATGGACCCAAGATCATTGTGGGATGCAGAAGGTGGAAGGTCTGGCTTCTGTAATTGCTTCCCCACTGAACATGGGTGTTGACACGTCGATCCATACTCCCAGTCTGCCTCTCTCTTTCCCTAGTGGGGAAGGGCTCTGGGGAAGCGGAGCTCCAGGACACATTGGTGGGGTTGTCTGTCCAGGGAAGTTTGGTCAGCATCTTACTAGCATCTGGAACCTGGTGGCTAAAAAGAGAGTTAACATACAAAGCCAAACAAATTATTGAACAATCATGGACCTAAAGGCCAGAATAGTACAGATGAAGTGTTGGGGGGTGGCCTCCATTTTGTAGATAGCTAGTAGGCATATTTTAGTTATATTTCAAAGGGCCTATAGCTATGCTAGTTTTTTTTTTTTTTTTTTTTTTTTTTGCCTGAGCCTGAAACCTGATATGCAGGTGGATCCAAGTTATTGTCTGGGGAGATGATGTCTTGGCTGAGAGAAGGACCAGAAGGCTGGATCAGGGAAGAGAGTAGCTCCCTAATATGTGAAAGGTGTATAAATATTGTTGACTGTAAACCCCATCAATAGTAACATAATAATAGTGGGAGACTTTAACACCCCACTCTCACACTTAGACAGACCAACTGAACAGAGAATCAACAAAGACACAAGAAAATTAAATGAAGAGACAGACAGACTAGACCTCCTGTACATTTTCAGAGTTCTTCACCCCCCAAAACTGGAATACACACTCTTTTCAAATCCACAAAACATATACTCAAGAATAGACCACATGTTAGGCCACAAAGACAGCATCAACAAACTCAAGAGCATTGAAATCATCCCAAGTATTTTAGATCACAGTGGAGTAAAGCTAACATTGAACAACAAACAGAAATTTACTAAAAGACACAGAATTTGGAAATTAAACAACATACTGCTTAAGAGCTACTGGGTCAGAGAAACACTCAAGCAAGAAATTCAGATATTCCTGGAAACAAATGAAAATGAAAACAAAACTATCAAAATATTTGGGACACAGCCAAAGCAGTACTGAGAGGGAAATTCATAGCCATACAATCACATATTAGAGAACAAGAAAAAGCTCAAATAAAGGAGATTACTGTACACCTTAAGGACTTAGAGGAAGAGGAAGAAAGGAACTCTAGAGCAACCAGGACAGAAATCACTAAAATTAGAGCAGAAATAAACAACATCGAAAATAAGAGAACCATACAAAAGATTAATGAAGCCAAATGTTGGTTATTTGAAAAATTAAACAAGATTGACAAACCCCTAGCCAGACTCACTAAACAAAAAAGGGAGAAGACTCAAATTAATATAATTGTAAACTATAGAGGAGATATCACAACTGACACTACAGAAATCCAATATATATATATTACCTCTTCTTGCTTTTCTCATAAAATGTTGCTTCTTGATATGTTTTAGTGTCTCCACACTGTTTTTCTAGTCCCACTGTTTCCTGCATGGCAATTTATTACTCCAGACTTCTGCATATCCCAGGCTATGCCGGGATAGCCTGAGGGTACTTCTTCCCGAGCTAGTGCTCTCTGGGTTGGAGATCACTCAACTGGAGCTGATCTAGGCTGCTGTGTGGGAGAGGGATCAGGAACTCGTGCCGCACCAACTTCCGCAGGAGATACACTCTGGAACTCTCGGAGCCGGAAAGCAATTTCCAAGTGTCTTTAATCAGAAGAGCAGCTGTTTTTATACTCTCCAAGTAGGGTGGAAACAGGATGTGATATAGAGAGGGTGGAGAGAAAAGTGACTGGTGAAAATCAGAGTGTGACAAGGAGGGGGTGGAACAGGCGAGAATCCTATAACTGAACCACCAATGCCCTGGAGTGCTTTATGTAAAAGTGATTTATGTAAATAGACCAAACCTTTGGATCAGTAAATCCCTATATAGGCATATGGATAAGAAGAAGCCAGGGGGAGGTGGCAACTACCCAACATCTCCCCCTTTCTTTTTAACTTTTTGCCATAGTATCAGGAGTGTGGGGCACTTTGTGAGGCAGGGAGACTGATAAGAGGCACACCTTTTTTGGGGTTCTACTGTCCCTCCTTGCTCAACCTCTCCGTGGAGAGAGAGACTAACAGGATTGACACACCCCTCAGGCTCAAGCCCTTCCAAGCTCAACCATATCCTCACAATTCCCCCAACATCTTCCTCTTACTTAATGGCCATATATAACTGGGTCAATGTCTGTAAAAGGCTTCATCTCTGTCAGGGGAATAGCAGTGTAGGGGTGAACGGAAACCTGTTGGGAAGAAAGCAGAATGATAGTGTGTAAGTGTCTTCAAAAATAACTAGCACAAGACAGGGAGGGATAAGTAAGAGTAGCAAGAGACAGAGTGAGCCTGATGGGTGGAGGAGTGGGGGCCTGATAAGCTGAGGGGCTAGAGGGGTGATCTGGTATTGCAAAATCCCGAGTCAGCTGGCGGTAAGTTCTATGAACTGCTACAGTCATTCTTCAAGAAGTCCAGCAGTATAAAAGGAGTGTCCAGCAAATTCTATAGAAGCATCAGTCCAATGTCAACGGCCAGGAAATAAATGCCACACGTCTATCTTGATGGAGGAGGATGGCCACCGGAACTTTTCTTCTCTGTAGAGAGTGACCTGGAACCGCCAAAACATGATGGGCGAAACAGAAGCAGGAAGAGCAGACACCGATGGTTGAGAGAAAGGCAGTAGGAAAGTCTTGTCCTTTGGAGTCTGTGAATCAGGTTCTCCAGATCGTGTCAGGTCACATCATGGGTTTCGGGGGATGGCTGTAATTGTGGGTGATGTCAGAGGTCAGGGGTCCAAGATGGATTTCTGGGGATTCTATATGAGCAGATGCTTCTTTATGCGAAGGCTTGTCATAGCTGTAGTCAATTACTTATGAAAAAACTTTGTAACAAATTAGAAGTTTACTACAATTGATAACTCAATGATTATAACTGGTTTAGGTATCTTTATAATTTTGTGTAAAGGTCATCTTACGTGACCTCATGTAGTAGTCTTTATATAGCAAAGTTTTCATACCGAATTTAAGTCACACATATTGATTCTTAACTATTTTTACATTGGGTTTTTAAGCAAACTCAGGTTACTAAAGTTAACACATTTTAGTGGCAATTTTTTTTTTGGTACATTTACAATATCAGATTGATGCCAAATTTGTTGTGGATTAATTTCCACAAGATAGCTTACAGGACATTTTTGGGGGCCCTCCAAAAATGTCCTGTATAGAGAATTTGTATTTTACCTTAGGAGATGATGTATTGTCAAATTGAATATTTAGAGTTTTACCTTAAACACTCAGTTACTTAAATGAATTGATTTTACCTCTTCTCGTAAAAATGTAACTTCGAAGTTACAATTTAACTGTCAAGTTAATGTTTACCAAACTTGAAACACGCATATTAAACATATAGTTTATAACACACAGGAGGAGAAAAACTTGTAAATAAGATATATCATTTCAAATGTGAATTTAGAACTACTGTCATAGTTGAACCATCTTTACTCACACAGTTTAAGACTAAACATTTCATATTGATATCAAGACTTAAAAAAGAAATCAAAAGGGGGAATGAACAATTTTTGGACTGTTTCTGGACGTCTCCAGAAACCATGGCTGCATCCAGCCATTTGATATAAAGTCAGTTAACTTTCAGAGTACTCTGAGCACAATGGGTCATACAAAAATTTTGGTCACTCAACTCACTCAATTTTTTTTTTTTTCATTCACTCACACACAAAACACAACTGGCCAGTCATAGCATAAGACATTCATTCGGGGGGGGGGGGAGAGTTCTGTGAATCAGATTTTTTTTTTTTGATTCTGCCATGCTGTATTATGGATCCTGGGGTGCATCCTGTAGCCAGTCCTCTTGCAGCCAGTCTTCTTGCAGTGTTTCTTGTTCTTCAGGGATATCAGCGCCATCATGTGGGTATTGCCAGACATGGCGGGCAGGAACCCAAACAGGCTTGGAGTAATTTTGTGGAAAAATACATGCGAAACCCCTCCCCATAGTCAACAGGGGGTCAGGTCCTTTCCAAATTTTATCAAGTGGGTCTTTCCATTTGACTTTAATAGCTGGGAGGGTGGGTGGTGTTTGCCAATGAAGAATTATAGGAGGTTGGTCTGAGATTTTGTAAATATTAAAGAGATTTAATGTAGTTAAGGCTTTTGCCAGCTGGATATTAGGGGGGTACATTTCCCCTTTTTCTTTATTTAATTGAGCCTTAAGAGTTTGATGGGCCCTCTCAACAATGCCTTGTCCCTGTGGATTATACGGAATGCCTGTAGTATGAGTAATGTTCCAGAGGGAACAAAAATCTTTAAATTGTTTGCTGGTAAAAGCAGGTCCATTATCCGTTTTAAGTTGAAGAGGTAAGCCCATTACAACAAAACAGGAGAGCATATGGCTTATAAGCTTTTTGGAGTTTTCTCCAGTCTGAGCTGTAGCCCACATAAACTAAGAGAAGGTATCAATTGAGACGAACACATATTTTTGTTTGCCAAAGTTAGGTATGTGGGTAACATCAATTTGCCAAAGAGCGTTGGCTTTTAAACCTCGAGGATTAACCCCTAGAGTCTGAATAGCAGGTGTTTTGATTAGACCTGCACAGGAGGAACATGTAGCAAGAATACGTTTTAACTGTGGCAGAGGAATATCAGGAAATCGAGCTCGAAGACCTTTAAGATTAACATGGGTTAGGGAATGAAAGTCAGCAGGATTAGAGACAGAGGCTAGGAGAATTCCTGTGGAGGCAAGGCGGTCAGCTGCAGCATTCCCTTCGGACAGGGGACCAGGAAGAGGGCTGTGGGAACGTAGGTGCTGAACATACAGTGGATGGGTTCGAGAACAGAGCATAGAGGCAATTTGAATTAAAAGAGGAGAAAGTGGGTTGTCATCAATTCTTACATAAGATCGCGCAAGCCATGGAAGTAAGTTAACAGTATACACACTGTCAGAAAAAAGGTTGAAGGATTCTGGTACAGCTTTTAATGCAAGGAAAACAGCATAAAGTTCTTTGTACTGAGGGAAATTATCAGGAAGTTCAGTAAAGAGAGGTTTGGGGTATTGCTGGTCTGGATAATATATAAGGGCAGCAGCTCCCTTTTTTCCACCATCAGTGAACACTGTAGGAGCAGAGGGGATGGGATCTCGAGAGAAAAGTTTAGGTACTAGTAGAGGCAACAGAGGTAAAGAAGCTATCAAATTATTAGAGGGATAATGATTATCTAATTGTCCTGGAAAACCCATTAAACTTATGGCAAAACGAGAATGGTGGCGTATGAGCCATTCTGTATCAGTGAGAGAAAAGGGAAGAATGATTGAATCTGGTTCCCTTCCTAAGACCTGAACCGATCTGTTTCTTCCTTGGCGAACCATAAATGCTAAGGCATCAATCTCGGTAAGGAGTCTTGGAGCTCCGCCTACTGGCGTATGAAGCCATTCGAGAACGCCATGTTTCTGCCACAATGCCCCCACTACCGTGGGGGTGGAGTTAAAGATTAGAAGATTTACTGGAGAGGAGTGGGAGAATCAAACGAGGTGCATGTCCTGGAGAGCCTGGTTAACTTTTTCCAGAGCCAAGGATGCTTCAGGGGTTAACATACGCTTTGAGGAGGGCTGTTTGTTTCCTTTTAACAGATCGAACAGTGGTTGCAGGCAGCTCGTAGGCAGATAAAGATACTGCCTAAGCCAATTCAAATTTCCAAGAAAACTTTGTAAAGAAGCAAGAGTGAGATTAGAAGGAAAAGTAACACAAGGTTTTAAAGGACGAATCTGCGTTAGGGAAATCTCTGAGCCTAAGAAAGATATTGGAGGGATTAGCTGTATCTTCTCAGGAGCTACATTAAGTCCACTTCTCTTTAAGGCAGGGATTAGAAAATCACGTAGGGCGGAGAGATCTGCATCTAATTCTCCCCATATTAACACGTCATCCATATAATGAAAAACCTTAAGGCCCTTATGAATATATGGAAAAAGGGCAGATTTAACAACCTCTTGACAAATAGTAGGACTATTAGCCATGCCCTGGGACAGTACCACCCATTCAAATCTATTGGCAGGGCTGGCATTATTAATAGAAGGAACAGAGAAAGCAAAACGTTTACAATCTTGTGGGTGTAAGGGAATAGAGAAAAAACAATCCTGTATATCAATAGCTATGATTGGAATTCCTGTGGGAATTGCGGAAGCAAGAGGCAAACCCCTTTGGGGGGAGCCCCAAACCTGCATGGTTTTATTAACTGCACGAAGATCTTGGAGGAGGCGCCATTTTCCTGAGCGCTTTTTAATTACAAAGACTGGAGTATTCCATGGGCTCTGAGAATGACGAATGTGTCCCAAAGATAACTGCTCTTGGACGAGTTTTTTTAAAATTTCTAGCTTCTCCCTAGGCAAAGGCCACTGTTACACCCAGACAGGCTCATTAGAAAGCCAATCTAAGCGGGGAGTTCTGTTACGAACAGTGGCAGTTAGTATTGGGGGTGCTGGTTGGGTCTAGCAGTCTCACAGGAGTGAGTGTGGTGTCCTGCAGAGGTGTCTGAGGATATCACTACATCTAAAGATTCCAGCAAGTCTCTTCCCAATAAATTGGTGCTTATATCAGCTATTAAAGGCTGAAAGCGTCCGGTAGTCCCTTCTGGATCTTCCCACACAAGGGAATCTCGTGTGCGGAATGCCTGAGTCAATCCTCCAACACCATGTAAGCGTGGTCCTGGGAGGAGTTCCCAACTCTGGGGAACCTCTGCTTGTCTTAATATTGTCTTATCTGCTCCCGTGTCAATCAAACATTTAAAAGGAATATTACCAATCTTTACTGTCATAGTTGGGTGACCCCTTTCTAAAACAGGGGTGGTCCATAAAATCTCAGGCTCTGAATTCGAGCTGTTCTCTTGCTCCAGCCGGTTATTTCTATGCTGGAAGTTCCCACATACCGCGGGTTCCTCCTTCTGCTCACCCTCTGTTATAGTTACTTGGCGTGGTGGGTGTAGCGATGGATTGGGTCCCAAGCTGGGCTTCTGTTTGTGGAAGAAGGGCACAGCACCAAGCGGGCGACCTGCTTCCTTCCCTCTTGTGGTCGGGGCTAAGGGAAGCCCCATACCTAGTTTAAATCCCTGTTTACATTTGGCAGAGGCGTGCCGTTCCTATGGAACCTTGACCAACAATCTCTCCTCCAGTGAAATCCTTTCTGGCATCTGGGACAAGGCATTCGTAGTCTCTGATTCCCTGTCTGGAGGCGGGGTTGCCCTGATTGGAGGTGGGGTCGCCCTGACTGGAGGTGGGGTCGCCCTGACTGGAGGTGGGGTCGCGGTCTATTTTCTGGACATTGGTTACGCCAATGCCCTTGGCGACCGCACTGAAAGCAAGCTCCTTTTTGCTTATGTAAGGTAGCTGCATAGGCCTGTAACATAGGTCCTTGAAAAGAGCTTGATCTGAGATCCTGTGTAGCTAGAATCCAAGTATCTGGGTGTTCGTTTTTAAGAGTGATACAGGCCTGTCGAAAATGCGGAAGCATTCCATCCCAGACTATGGATCGCAGAAGGAGAAAACGAGCGTCAGGATTATAAATCTTCCTTTCCAAACTCGACTGGACCCTGGCAATGAATTTAGCGAGGGATTCATCAGGTTCTTGTTGCAGGGAGAGAATGGGGGCTGAGGCTGCTCCCATGGGTGGTGTTAATCGCTCCCATGCTTTTAATGCACACAGGCGTACTTGATCAAAATACCCCGCTGGAAACTTGGCTTCCGCCTGTTGAATCCCTGTTTCTAATTGGCCTGTTCCAAACAATGCATCAAAATTACCCTCTGGCTGATTTTGAATATTTTTCCGCGATTGTTGTAAACATTTGTCACGAAAGAATGCCTCCCATTGCAGGAAGAGGGGGCCTGGGAGCGTAGCACGAGTCACATCTCTCCAATCTTGAGGGGTATTAAGGTTCTGAAGCAGGCCTTGTAAAATGGACTTGGTCCATGGGGCATGAACACCGTCATCTTTGATAGCCTGGCGTAGTTCCTTCAGGTCTGTGGCGGAATATGGATACCAGGCCTGAGGTTTTTGTCTATTGGGGGCAACATTGACCGGAAATGTGTGGACTTGCTCTGATAAGTGTGTAGCGGTAGGAGGAGTCATCGAAGTGGAAGCTTCTGGACAAGTGGCCGAAGAAGTGGTTTTGGAGGCTACAGGAGAATTCGGACATGTGTCTATCAAAACAGGGGTGGGTGAAGAAGCAGCCGTGGAGGCAGCAGGAGGTTCTGGACACGTTTCTGCCAAAATGGGGGTGGCCGAAGAAGTGGCTGTGGAGTCCAAAGGAGAATTCGGACACGTGTCTGCCAAAATAGGGGCCTCAGGGCAAGATGCCAAAATAGGGGCCTCAGGGCAAGATGCAGAGGAATTAGGGTGGGTCAAGATCACGACAGGCCTTTGCTTCTTCTTGTTTTTAAGGTGCTGGTTAAGTTCTATGATTACTTCCTTTATCTCTTTGACCTCAGCCTCTAGGTCCTTAAGCCTTTTGAGAGGTTGACCTATATATCCCTTAAAAGCTGATATGATGATCAACAGGATATAAGGTGAAGCCCCGAGAAAAATGTCCCAGATATATAAAATTTGTATACTGGAAAAAGAATGCAGGCTTTGGAAAAGATTTTCCATGGTGGAGAGATCTCAGGAAAACAATAAGAAAGAAAAAAAATCACAGTGCCTTAACACAATATTGCAGATACCCAAAAGGTGTGTACTTATCTAAGATGTCTTCTTGTAAATCTGCTGCTTACGGGTCCCTGTTCAGGGCGCCAGATGCCGGGATAGCCTGAGGGTACTTCTTCCCGAGCTAGTGCTCTCTGGGTTGGAGATCACTCAACTGGAGCTGATCTAGGCTGCTGTGTGGGAGAGGGATCAGGAACTCGTGCCGCACCAACTTCTGCAGGAGATACACTCTGGAACTCTCGGAGCCGGAAAGCAATTTCCAAGTGTCTTTAATCAGAAGAGCAGCTGTTTTTATACTCTCCAAGTAGGGTGGAAACAGGATGTGATATAGAGAGGGTGGAGAGAAAAGTGACTGGTGAAAATCAGAGTGTGACAAGGAGGGGGTGGAACAGGCGAGAATCCTATAACTGAACCACCAATGCCCTGGAGTGCTTTATGTAAAAGTGATTTATGTAAATAGACCAAACCTTTGGATCAGTAAATCCCTATATAGGCATATGGATAAGAAGAAGCCAGGGGGAGGTGGCAACTACCCAACAAGGCTAGTTTCCACCCTAGAGTTGTTCTTCTATCATGTCTCTCAGCTGGAGAGATTGTTTATGTTATTGTGTGAATATGGCTATCATTGCAGTTTTTCTCCCTCTCTGTAATTTGATTGACTAGTGTGGGAAATGCAATAATCTGCTTTCGTTCCCTCTCTTTCTCTCTCTCTTTCTATATATATATATATATATATATATATATATATATATATATATATATGCATCTCTGAATAAAGGAAATGGATGATGATTAATCACTATCTGGAACTTTTACTATTTATATCATTCAACATTTTTCTTTAAAATATTTGTTTGTTTCCTTTGTGTTGTCCTTGTTTTTTTATTATTGTTGTAGTTATTGTTGTTGTTATTGATGTCCTCATTGTTAGATAGGACAGAGAGAAATGGAGAGAGGAGGGGAAAACTAAGAGGGGGAGAGAAAGACAGACACCTGCAGACCTGCTTCACCGCCTGGGAAGCGACTCCCCTGCAGGTGGGGAGCCAGGGGCTCTAAATGCCAGTCCTTGCACTTAGTGCCATGTGTGCTTAAGCGGCTATGCTACCGCCCAACTCCCCATTCTTCATTTTTATGACCACCATTCTACATTTATCTTTTATTACTGCTAGTTTGTGTTAGTTCATCATTCCAGATGATTCTGTTCTGTTTACCTCTCCAGTTAACCATTAGTGCCGTTCCTTATCTTCAATTTTTTTTTTTTTTTAGTCTGGGCAGAAGAGGTACTCATGTAGTCTCATTACAAATCATTAGCAACAGAATTTTGAATAGGATGGATATACTGGTTAGAATTCTTGAGTGGATGGGTGGCATCCTAGCACTTAATGCCTTGTTATTCTTTCTGTTGCAAATTGCCAAAATCAAGTCCTTGTTGCCAAGTATCTCAGTTGCAGATGGAACTTGGTGCATCTGATTCCAACTACTGTGTTGTATATCCTCCCTCACAAATATAATTTTTCCTAATATCTTCATTAAAAATACAATGTAAAGTAAATCTGTATTGAAAAGTCATGTCCCAACCTTAATCTCTTTCTCATTGAACAACAGCAAAGAACTCTTTGAAGGTTTACATGGGTTAAATACATGTTATTTTTAAATGAGGAACATAAGAACATTGCCACATTCTGTTGGTTACATCAGATCCTTTATTGATAGTTGCAAAACACAATTTCTAGTTTCCATTTCTTTTTTTTGTATTTATTTTCCCTTTTGTTGCCCTTGTTGTTTTTTATTGTTGTTGTAGTTATCATTGATGTTGTTATTGATGTCCTTGTTGTTAGATAGGACAGAGAGAAATGGAGAGAGGAGGGGAAGACAGAGAGGGGGAGAGAAAGATAGACACCTGCAGACCTGCTTCACTGCCTGTGAAGTGACCCCCCCTGCAGGCAGGGAGTTGGGGTTCATTTCTATTTTTTAAATATTTATTTTATTTATTTATTATCTTTTGTTGCCCTTGTTGTTTTATTGTTGTAGTTATTATTGTTGTTGTTGTTGGATAGGGCAGAGAGAAATGGAGAGAGGAGGGGAAGACAGAGAGGAGGAGAGAAAGATAGACACCTGAAGACCTGCTTCACCGCTTGTGAAGCGACTCCCCTGCAGGTGGGGAGCTGGGGTTCGAACCGGGATTTGAACCGGTATCCTTATGCCGGTCCTTGTGCTTTATGCCACCTGAGCTTAACCCGCTGCTCTACAGCCCGAATCCCTCATTTCTATTTTTTAAGTTTCATTTATTTATTAATGGATATAGACAGAGAACAATTAAAAGGGGAGGGGGGCATAGTGAGTGAGAGAGACAGAGACAACTGTAGCCCTGCTTCACCACTTGTGAAGCTTCCCACCTGCAAGTGGGGAGCAGGGGTTTGAACCTGGGTCCTTGTGCATTGCAATTCATGCACTTAACCAGGGGTGCCACTGCCTGGCCCCTAGTTTTTATATCTTCAAGTAAAATGTTCCACTCCTGATACTAAGAAATGTACAATGGCATCTTCTAAAATATCAGACAGGACTGTAGTATTAATACAGAAAACTAAATACTAATCATTACTGTCTCTCGAATTTTTATGTTCCAGACACATTTCAAGGTTTCATATGTATATGTGTATAACCACACTAGTGTACATAATGCATGCATGTGTATTCTTCAGAACAGTTCTATGGAAAGCGCTACTATTTTCCTATTTTTGTGCAAAGACACCAAATCACAGAGAGATCAAGTAGCTTGTATAAGGTTGTACAGCTGGTAAATTGTAAGGCTCACTGGTCTTGCTTCTGGAAAAAATGGATGCCACAAATCCCAACTCTCATATTGTTTTACCTAATTTATACATGTCTCTGTCTTATGAAGCATCGTAATCTCTTTCAATACAATATGCTAATTTCCTTTGTGTACACTTTCTGAGTTTGGAGTACAAGTGATGGAACTATTGGAGGATGGAGAAGAAAGATTAAATAAATAGTGCTGTCTGCTCATTTTTTTCAGGATTTATTTGTGAGAAGCGTGGAGGGAGCTTTGCAGAACAAAGGTCCTGCATAATCCCCTTTGTTATAGTCCTAATTGTCTTTATTTTATTACTTTGATTTTATCAGTGATTTAATATTGATTTACAAAATTACAAGATAATAGGGGCATAATTCTGCACCATTCTCATCACCAGAGTTGTATGTCCCCATTTTCTCCACTGGATGCTATGACAGTTCTCTTAGGATTGCAGATATGGGTTAACTATCGTTTCTACAACTATCTGTCTATATTTGCATAGATTTGTCCATTATTTTTTCCATGGTCCCGTCTTCTCTTCCTTTCCAAGTCACACCTATACCCATTACTACTTCTGAATGTCCCTCCCTTTTTCCTCTTCTCTCTTTGGGTCCTGATGGAGTTGGAGTTCAGAGCCTTCTATCACTTCTCCCCCACTGGGAGTCTGGACCAAAATTCTTTATGGGGTATAGAAGGTGGGAGTTTTCACTTCTGTAATTGCTTCTTTGGCAGACCTGGGTGTTGGCTGGTGGATCCACACTCTCAGCCTGTTTTTATCTTTCCCTCATGGGGCACGGATCTGGGGAGGTGAGGTTCCAGGACACATTGTTGAGGTTGTCTTGTCCCGGGGAAGTCAGGATGGAATCATGGTAGCGTCTGCAACTTGGTGGCTGAGGTTGCAGTGCCTCTGCTGATGGCTCAGTTGTAGTTGGCGAGTTTTGTTAAGCTTGACAGTTGTAGATATTCCTTGTTCTGGAAAGATCAGCCCTGTTCTGTGTTACTCCATGGCCACACATCCTGGAAGTCCTTAGCACTAATTTTCTTCCTTGTGGTTGGAAATGTTCTGCTGCTTTTCCCTTGGCCCACAAAAAGGAATTTGTCCTCTGGGGGATGTACTAGGATGATAATATGCTGTTCTCCTTCCCACCCACAGCTTCACTCTTCCTAGCATGGGGAGGACTGGATCAATGCTCGGAGATGACTGGACCCCAGGAGAGTCCCTTCTGTTCCAGTGTGGATTAATGTTTAGTCTGTATCTTCATCTTGTTGCTGGGCAATATGTGAATTCATTAGCTACACCTTCTCCACCCTGCCCCCTGGAGAAGTTATTTTAAGGAAAGAGCTTTTGCTCAGGGTCCTAAACTGAACTGAACTTTTAAACTCAAAATTAAGGGGGAAGAGAGATATCAATGACAATGTCTGGGACTTTCTTGACTGATTCCTCAGTTAGGTTCTAGGCAAGGCCATATGCTAGAACTGAAAAGTAATCTGCAACCAGTCTCTCTCTATGTCATTCTCTTCCTCTCTCATAACTCATCAGTAATAATAATAAAAATAATAATAATGAAAAAACCAAATTCTGTGGTCCAGGAGGTGGCACAGTGATAAAGCTTTGAACTCTCAAGCATGAAACCCAAGTTTGATCCTTGGCAGCACATGTGCCAGAGTGATGTCCGGTTCTTTCTCTCTCCTAGCTTTTTCATAAATAAAATAAAATAAAACTAAATTAAATTTTAAGGTTGGCACTACAACCCATTTGGTCCTACTTCAATAATGATCATTTATGGAGTGAGCACATTGTACACAGCACATAATACTCCAGGTGCCAAGAATTCCACTCTGGACAAAATCGTCTCTGATCTTTCCCCTACCTTCTTGTCAAAGGACATGATTCAGCAAAATAGTATCTAGCATGTCAGACAGTGATGAAGAAATGTTAAGTAGACAAAGTGAAGAGAGTGTGTGTGGGGTGTTTCATACAGTGGACATGATATAGTGCTATTTCCCATGGGCGGTCATGAAAAAATACGCTATGGAACAGAGAGTGAGGAAGTGGGGTGTGCCCCTGGGTCAGAAGATGTCTAGGTGCAGGGAATAAGTAAGGTCAGGACCTTGAGGCAGACTTGTGCTTTAAAGGGTTATTTTTCTCTCCTTCTCTCCATTTCTTTCTTCAATTTTTCCTTTCCAAGACTCAGGGAAATCAATGTGTTGCAGCAGAGTGAGGGCAAGAGGAGAATTCAGGCAGTATGTATAGAGAGGAGACAAGAAGCATGCTCAGTTAGGTTCTAAACATGAGCCTTCCCTCCCTAGAGCCCTGCCTCACTAGGGAAAGATAGAAACAGGCTAGGGGTGTGGATCTACCTGCTATCACCCATGTCCAGTAGAGAAACAATTATAGAAGCCAAAGCTTCCACCTTCTGCATCCCATAAAGATTTTTGGTCCAGAGTGGGGGCAGATAGCATAATTGGTTATGCAAAGAGACTTTCATGCCTGAACCTCCAAAGTCCCAGGTCCTATTGCCCACACCACCATAAGCCAGAGCTGGACCATGCTTTGGTGAAGAAGAAAGAAGAAAGAGGAGGAGGAGGAGGAGGAGAAGGGGAAGAGGAAGAGGAAGAGGAAGAGGAAGAGGAAGGGGAAGGGGAAGGGGAAGGCGGAGGAGGAGGAGGAGGAGAAGGAGAAGGAGAAGGAGAAGGAGAAGGAGAAGGAGAAGGAGAAGGAGAAGGAGAAGGAGAAGAAGAAGAAGAAGAAAGAAGGAGGAGGAGGGGGAGGGGAGGAGGGAGGAGGGAGGAGGGAGGAGGGAGGAGGGAGGAGGGAGAAGGGAGAAGGGAGAAGGGAGAAGGGAGAAGGGAGAAGGGAGAAGGGAGAAGGGAGAAGGAGAATAATTTTGGTCCATACTCCCAGACGGATAAAGAATAGGGAAGTTTCCAATGGAGGGGATGGGACACAGAGCTCTGGTGGTGGGAACTGTGTGGATTTGTAACCTTGTTATCTTACAATCTTTCTAAATCATTATGAAATCACTAATAAAAATTAAAATAAATAAATAAAACAAGAGGCACAGAACTCAATTATTATTTTTGTTAAGAGATGGGAAAATCTGGGTTTTAAGCCTGCTATGAACTTTGCATTGAAAATTTGGCCTTTTCTTGGACTGGAGTTGGTGTATTGCACCAAAGTTACTGGAGTGGTGGGGGGAGGGCTCAGGTCCTAGAACAGGATGGCAGAGGAGGACCTAGTGGGGGTTGTATCGTTATGTGGAAAACTGGGAAATGTCATGCATGCAAACTATTGTGTTTACTGTCTACTGTAAACCATTAATCCTTCAATAAAGAAATAATAAAGGAATGTTGGCCTTTAAATTTAGTGTGCATGGTAGAAACCACGAATAGAAGAGTGTACAAAGAAAGATCATGGGAGTTGGGCAGTGGCATACTGAGGTAAGTGCACATAGTACAAAGAGCAAGGACCTGCACAAGGATCCAGGGTTTAGCCCCTGGTTTCCTACCTGTGGGGGGGTGGGCACTTCACAAGTGGTCTACAGGTGTTTCTCTACCTTTCTCCCCCCCTTTTTTATAATTTATTTCTTTATTGGGGAATTAATGTTTTACATTCAACAGTAAATACAATAGTTTGTACATGCATAACATTCCCCAGTTTCCCATTTAACAATACAACCCCCACTATATCAATCATCATCTTTCATGGACCTGTATTCTCCCCACCCACCCACCCCAGAGTCTTTTACTTTGGTGCAATATGCCAATTCCATTTCAGGTTCTACTTGTGTTTTCTTTTCTAATCTTGTTTTTCAACTTCGGCCTGAGCGTGAGATCATCCCATATTCATCCTTCTGTTTCTGACTTATTTCACTCAGCATGAGTTTTTCAAGGTCCATCCAAGATCGGCTGAAAATGGTGAAGTCACCATTTTTTTACAGCTGAGTAGCATTCCATTGTGTATATAGACCACAACTTGCTCAGCCACTCATCTGTTGTTGGACACCTGGGTTGCTTCCAGGTTTTGGCTATTACAAATTGTGTTTCCAAGAACATATGTGTACACAGATCTTTTTGGATGTATGTGTTGGGTTCCTTAGGATATATCCCCAGGAGAGGAATTGCAGGGTCATAGGGTAGGTCCATTTCTAGCCTTCTGACTCTCTCCCCCTTTTTATCTCCCTCTCATCTCTCTGTCTTATCCAATAAAATGAAAAATGGCCTCTAGGAGCAGTGGATTTATAGTGCTAGCGATAACCCTGGAGGCATTAAAAAATGAAAGTATTATGAAGGCATAACTTCAGTCAGGTTGGGGACAGTGGGCGTGGGAAGCATTGATGTATTCTGGACAACTTTTAGTTTGAGTCAACAGAGTTTTATGTTGGGTCTGTATCAAGTTAACCTTATGGTAGTATTTTTTTTTTTTTTGCCTCCAGGGTTATTGCCGGGGCTCAGTGCCTGCACCACGAATCCACTGCTCCTGGAGGGCATTTTCCCCCCTTTAGTTGCCCTTGTTGTTTTATCATGGTTGCTGTGGTTATTATTATTGTTGTTATTGATATCATTGTTGGACAGGACAGAGAGAAATGGAGAGAGGAGGGGAAAACGGGGGGGAAGAAAGATAGACACTTGCAGACCTGCTTCACCGCCTCTGAAGCAACCCCTCTGCAGATGGGGAGCCAGGGGGCTTGAACCTGTATCCTTACACTGGTCCTTGCACTTTACGCCATGTGAGCTTAATGTACTGCACTACAGTCTGACTCCCTAGTCCTGTAGTTTTTTTAAGCTTTTTAAATTTAATTTTTAATGGGGAAATATTGCTAAATAGTTGTCTCAACAACTAAAATATTGCTAAATAGTTTCTCAACTACCAGATGGTTTCACTCATACATGGAATCTAGAAATCTGATTTACATGAAAATTCCCCCCACCCCCCAAAAAAATCCATACAAACGAAACAGAAGCAAGCAAACTGGAATATTTATGAAAATTCTGGTTCTTCTCTTTGAGAGCTTGGAGGCTGGGGATAGAGAACTTCGGTGGTGGGTGTGGTGTGGAAATATACATTGTAATCATATTGTAGCAAGCTATTAGTAAACATTTATTAAAAACAAATAGCAAAATAGTTTCATTAGGAGTCCATTTTTAAAAATGTATAGGCAAATCTACTTTTATGAAGGTTAAGGTAATAGTTTTCTAATGTTTCTCTCTGTCCTGTCCAACAATGATATCAATAACAACAATTAGAAACTTATCAGCTTTCACAGATAGATTCTTTTTGCTTTTCTTCTCTCTCTGGGTCCTGATTGCCTCTCTGGTCATCTTGCCCTAACATTTCTCTTCCGCTGGGAGTCTGGAACAAGATTCTTTATGGAGTGCAGAAAGTAGGAGTTCTGTCTTCGGTAATTACTTCTCTGTGGGACGTGAGTGTTTGGCAGGTCGATCCATACCCTTAGCCTGTTTCTGTCTTTCCATAGTGGTGATAGTTTATTTTTATTAAGTACTTCTTGTTATTTTGAGAAATATATGCATAATTAGAATGGTAAAATGAGCCCTCACACACATCTCAGTCAAATTCTCACTTATCAATGTTTTGACACATTTGTTTTAATTATCTTCTTGTGAGTCATGTTTGTATTGAATAATTAAAAATAATTTAGATCACATAATTCTACCATGTACATACTTCAGTATCTAACTCTAAATATTATGAGGATGTTCTCACATAATTCTAGGCTTACATTATAATAACATTAATAAAATTAGTTTATTGGAACCAAGCAATACTAAGATCATATCAAATTTTTCCTGTTTTTTTTTTCTTAGTTGAGATAAAGTGAAAAATCAAAGGGCACAATACAATATATATGTACCTGTGAAATCAATATATTAATCAAAAATTGAATATTGCTTTTATCCTAGAACTTCATCTTGTACATCCTTATGGCCACTTCTCATCTATACATACAACATTTGTTTAATTAGGAATGAAATTATATGACATATACATATGTAGTCTTTCATTTCATTCTGCGTATTATTTCTTTTTTAAAAATATTTTTATTGTTTATTTATTCCCTTTGGTGCCCTTGTTTTATTGTTGTAGTTATTGTTCTTATTGATGTCGTCGTTGTTGGATAGGACAGAGAGAAATGGAAAGAGGAGGGGAAGACAGAGATGGGGAAGAGAAAGACAGACACCTGCAGACCTGCTTCACCACTTGTGAAGCGACTCCCCTGAAGGTGGGGAGCCGGGTACTTGAACCGAGATCCTCCACTGGTCCTTGTGCTTTGCACCACCTGCGCTTAACCCGCTGAGCTACTGCCCGACCCCCTGAACATGGCTTTTCAAGTAATTTCAATACTCATTGGGACATAGACTGTAAATACATACAACAGAATGCAGGGGTTTGGGGGGGAATAAAATGAACTTGCAAAAGTACAGAAGTGATGAGTTTTGGTTGTGGTTTGAATACAGGACAGAGAGTCTGGAAAACTACGATATAAGAAATGGAAGGGGATCCATGTTTGGAAAGAGGGCTGGAGTGTTGACTGTCAGGGTATGGAACTCGTTCAGCTGAAGGAAGGGGCTTATGAAATCACACATCAGTTAGTGTGTTGGATGTTTATCTGCCCTCATTTGTCACCAAATCCTATTGGTGCCACATTCACTTTCTTCTAATCCCACTGGCACTTCCTCACTCCAAACACACATTACGTGCTTTCCTCAGACCCACACAATTGTAATCTCTTGCTCTCCCTTCATTAGGCTTGCTCATAGGCTAGATCTTTCTAGATCTGCCTTTAAGCTTCAACCTAGATCGGAGTGTGTTCTTCCTGTACTTTGAACGGGGATTCTACAAGAGTTTATATTCTTCTCTGCCCTTCCCCCAACCTCTTTTCAACAACTCATCTCAGTCCATTTTCCTGCTCAAATTTCTGGCCTCCTGTTCTCTGAGTCACCATATCTCTTACCCATCAGAAATATATTAGCCTTACTTTTTCCTGACTCTGCAGCTTTGTTGAAATTACGGATCTACAGTTTTCAGGACTTTTTCTTTCTCTCTGCTTAATTGATCCTCCGAGGCCAAATTCAGTGTTACTTCCTTCTGGGAATCTTTCCTCCACCTCCTCCCCTGTCAAAATTAATCACTCTCTAGACATTGCTTTTGCCACACAGGCCATGCTTTGTATCATAATGATTTATATTCATTCCTATGCCTTTACTGAACTGAAAACTTCTTTGGGGAGGGGGGAAATGTCATGTTTTAGTTATTGTGTGCCCAGGAGTTATTTCCCTTAGGGCTTAGTAGAATGCCTTCTGCCTCTTCCAACTCTCTTTAGGTTATTTCTGTTATGTAGCACCATTCTCTCTTTACTTATAAGGTATACTGTTTTCTGGAAGCAAACTTCGGTGAACTTTGGATTTTTCCTTGTTCTGAGATATAGTCTGACATAGAACTGAGTCACGAGGACAAATGATTGATGATGAGTTATCACACTAAGATCATTGCATGCTCAAGCAGGTAGAGCTAGTTTTTATTTGAAAGGTGCCTACCATTGACATATTTGTGGAATGTGGTTTTTTTTTCGTTTTTTCTTTTGGTTATGACTATTTTTGAAAATGTTTTCTTTTATAACTTGAGGTAAGCATGTCATATTTAGAACTAAATGATCTGATTCAGGTAAAAATAAAAGATTAGGCTAAAGATATTTTCAGCATTCAGAAACAGGACACACTGAGGTCTAGGGAAACATAACATTAAATAGAAGATATATTCAATAAAATAAAAATGTTGTATGATTGAGTGCACATTTAGCATCTGGTTCTGTGAAATGTTCAGGACAAAATTTCTCACTAGAACCTAACTGTCATGATGAACTAACTGAATGTTGAATATACACACATAGGTGAGCGTATTATCATCAACTATTTCTGACCTGATACATTCAGCTCCTAGGAGATTTCCCCTTTCATTAAGAAAAAAAATAATAATTGAACATTATGTATGTATATATATATATATATATACATATATATATATATATATATATGGACAATGAGAAAAATAACAAAGTCATTAGCTATTTCAGTCATGTAACATCATCCTCTGAATTGCTTTCAAAAACATATTTTTTGTAGTTTGTGATATGAAATATATAAAATATTGA
Organism: Erinaceus europaeus; assembly: GCF_950295315.1. NCBI lineage: Eukaryota > Metazoa > Chordata > Mammalia > Eulipotyphla > Erinaceidae > Erinaceus > Erinaceus europaeus. Next base: position 124,698,753 of record NC_080168.1, on the reverse strand, counting down.
ATGACAATTGAGACTGATCATTATGTCCAGGCTTGTACTTTATAAAACACATCAAGTTTATTGATAGAAATTCTCAATCTTTTTTTTTTCATCTTCATGCTACTAAAATACTTTAATAATTTTCTCTACCACTTATTTCCAATCCAATCCCCTAATGGTAGTCGTCATCCTGAATAGCAAGTGTTGAAATGTGAAGATGAATTCTCACTGAATACTTGTTAAGCATATTCAGAGTAACATGTTTTCAATCACGTAAAATTACTTTGAACAAACAAAGTAACAAATTGAATAGATACAGGATTTGGGGTAAGGGTCAATCTCTTTGATTCCTAAAAGAGTATATAGTTTAAGATCCCCCCCCCCAATAATATACAGTAATGTAGAGCACGAAGAATAAAAGGCAAGGTAAAATTTTCTTAAAAGTTAAGTTACACACACACACATGTTGGGTAGTATGCCACCTCCCCCTGGCTTCTGCTTAACCATATGCCTATATAGGGATTTACTGATCCAAAGCTTTGGTCTATTTACATAAATCACTTTTACATAAAGCACTCCAGGGCATTGGTGGTTCAGTGATAGGATTCTCGCCTGCTCCACCCCCTCCTTGTCACACCCTGATCCCTTCTTTGTCACACCCTGATTTTCACCAGTCACTTTTCTCTCCACCCTCTCTATATCACATCCTGTTTCCACCCTACTTGGAGAGTATAAAAACAGCTGCTCTTCTGATTAAAGACACTTGGAAATTGCTTTCCGGCTCCGAGAGTTCCAGAGTGTATCTCCTGCAGAAGTTGGTGCAGCACGAGTTCCTGATCCCTCCCCCACACAGCAGCCTAGATCAGCTCCAGTTGAGTTCTCTCCAAGCCAGAGAGCACTAGCTCGGGAAGAAGTACCCTCAGGCTATCCCGGCATCTGGTGCCCGGAACAGGGACCCGTAAGCAGCAGATTTACAAGAAGACATCTTAGATAAGTACACACCTTTTGGGTATCTGCAATATTGTGTTAAGGCACTGTGATTTTTTTTCTTTCTTATTGTTTTCCTGAGATCTCTCCACCATGGAAAATCTTTTCCAAATCCTGCATTCTTTTTCCAGTATACAATTTTTATATATCTGGGACATTTTTCTCGGAGCTTCACCTTATATCCTGTTGATCATCATAGCAGCTTTTAAGGGATATATAGGGCAACCTCTCAAAAGGCTTAAGGACCTAGAGGCTGAGGTCCAAGAGATAAAGGAAGTAATCATAGAACTTAACCAGCACCTTAAAAACAAGAAGAAGCAAAGGCCTGTCGTGATCTTGACCCACCCTAATTCCTCTACATCTTGCCCTGAGGCCCCTATTTTGGCATCTTGACCTGAGGCCCCTATTTTGGCAGACCCGTGTCCGAAATCTCCTTTGGACTCCACAGCCACTTCTTCGGCCACCCCCATTTTGGCAGAAACGTGTCCGGAACCTCCTGCTGCCTCCATGGCTGCTTCTTCACCCACCCCTGTTTTGATAGACACATGTCCGAATTCTCCTGTAGCCTCCAAAACCACTTCTTCGGTCACTTGTCCAGAAGCTTCCACTTCGATGACTCCTCCTACCTCTACACACTTATCAGAGCAAGTCCACACATTTCCGGTCAATGTTGCCCCCAATAGACAAAAACCTCAGGCCTGGTATCCATATTCCGCCACAGACCTGAAGGAACTACGCCAGGCTATCAAAGATGACGGTGTTCATGCCCCATGGACCAGGTCCATTTTACAAGGCCTGCTTCAGAACCTTAATACCCCTCAAGATTGGAGAGATGTGACTCGTGCTACGCTCCCAGGCCCCCTCTTCCTGCAATGGGAGGCATTCTTTCGTGACAAATGTTTACAACAATCGCGGAAAAATATTCAAAATCAGCCAGAGGGTAATTTTGATGCATTGTTTGGAACAGGCCAATTAGAAACAGGGATTCAACAGGCGGAAGCCAAGTTTCCAGCGGGGTATTTTGATCAAGTACGCCTGTGTGCATTAAAAGCATGGGAGCGATTAACACCAACCATGGGAGCAGCCTCAGCCCCCATTCTCCCTGCAACAAGAACCTGATGAATCCCTCGCTAAATTCATTGCCAGGGTCCAGTCAAGTTTGGAAAGGAAGATTTATAATCCTGATGCTCGTTTTCTCCTTCTGCGATCCATAGTCTGGGATGGAATGCTTCCGCATTTTCGACAGGCCTGTATCACTCTTAAAAACGAACCCCAGATACTTGGATTCTAGCTACACAGGATCTCAGATCAAGCTCTTTTCAAGGACCTATGTTATAGGCCTATGCAGCTACCTTACATAAGCAAAAAGGAGCTTGCTTTCAGTGCAGTCGACAAGGGCATTTGCGTAACCAATGTCCAGAAAATAGACCGCGACCCCGCCTCCAGTCAGGGCGACCCCACCTCCAGTCAGGGCGACCCCACCTCCAATCAGGGCAACCCCGCCTCCAGACAGGGAATCAGAGACCACGAATGCCTTGTCCCAGATGCCAGAAAGGATTTCACTGGAGGAGAGATTGTTGGTCAAGGTTCCATAGGAATGGCATGCCTCTGCCAAATGTAAACAGGGATTTAAACTAGGTATGGGGCTTCCCTTAGCCCCGACCACAAGAGGGAAGGAAGCAGGTCGCCCGCTTGGTGCTGTGCCCTTCTTCCACAAACAGAAGCCCAGCTTGGAACCCAATCCGTCGCTATACCCACCACGCCAAGTAACAATAACAGAGGGTGAGCAGAAGGAGGAACCCGTGGTATGTGGGAACTTCCAGCATAGAAATAACCGGCTGGAGCAAGAGAACAGCTCGAATTCGGAGCCTGAGATTTTATGGACCACCCCTGTTTTAGAAAGGGGTCACCCAACTATGACAGTAAAGATTGGTAATATTCCTTTTAAGTGTTTGATTGACACGGGAGCAGATAAGACAATATTAAGACAAGCAGAGGTTCCCCAGAGTTGGGAACTCCTCCCAGGACCACGCTTACATGGTGTTGGAGGATTGACTCAGGCATTCTGCACACGAGATTCCCTTGTGTGGGAAGATCCAGAAGGGACTACCGGATGCTTTCAGCCTTTAATAGCTGATATAAGCACCAATTTATTGGGAAGAGACTTGCTGGAATCTTTAGATGTAGTGATATCCTCAGACACCTCTGCAGGACACCACACTCACTCCTGTGAGACTGCTAGACCCAACCAGCAGCCCCAATACTAACTGCCACTGTTCGTAACAGAACTCCCCGCTTAGATTGGCTTTCTAATGAGCCTGTCTGGGTGGAACAGTGGCCTTTGCCTAGGGAGAAGCTAGAAATTTAAAAAAAACTCGTCCAAGAGCAGTTATCTTTGGGACACATTCGTCATTCTCAGAGCCCATGGAATACTCCAGTCTTTGTAATTAAAAAGCACTCAGGAAAATGGTGCCTCCTCCAAGATCTTCGTGCAGTTAATAAAACCATGCAGGTTTGGGGCTCCTCCCAAAGGGGTTTGCCTCTTGCTTCCGCAATTCCCACAGGAATTCCAATCATAGCTATTGATATACAGGATTGTTTTTTCTCTATTCCCTTACACCCACAAGATTGTAAACGTTTTGCTTTCTCTGTTCCTTCTATTAATAATGCCAGCCCTGACGATAGATTTGAATGGGTGGTACTGCCCCAGGGCATGGCTAATAGTCCTACTATTTGTCAAGAGGTTGTTAAATCTGCCCTTTTTCCATATATTCATAAGGGCCTTAAGGTTTTTCATTATATGGATGACGTGTTAATATGGGGAGAATTAGATACAGATCTCTCCGCCCTACGTGATTTTCTAATCCCTGCCTTAAAGAGAAGTGGACTTAATGTAGCTCCTGAGAAGATACAGCTAATCCCTCCAATATCTTTCTTAGGCTCAGAGATTTCCCTAATGCAGATTCGTCCTTTAAAACCTTGTGATACTTTTCCTTCTAATCTCACTCTTGCTTCTTTACAAAGTTTTCTTGGAAATTTGAATTGGCTTAGGCAGTATCTTTATCTGCCTACAAGCTGCCTGCAACCACTGTTCGATCTGTTAAAAGGAAACAAACAGCCCTCCTCAAAGCGTATGTTAACCCCCGAAGTATCCTTGGCTCTGGAAAAAGTTAACCAGGCTCTCCAGGACATGCACCTCGTTCGATTCTCCCCCTCCTCTCCAGTAAATCTTCTAATCTTTAACTCCACCCCCACGGTAGTGGGGGCATGGTGGCAGAAACATGGCGTTCTCGAATGGCTTCATACGCCAGTAGGTGGAGCTCCAAGACTCCTTACCGAGATTGATGCCTTACCATTTATGGTTCGCCAAGGAAGAAACAGATCGGTTCAGGTCTTAGGAAGGGAACCAGATTCAATCATTCTTCCTTTTTCTCTCACTGATACAGAATGGCTCATACGCCACCATTCTCGTTTTGCCATAAGTTTAATGGGTTTTCCAGGACAATTAGATAATCATTATCCCTCTAATAATTTGATAGCTTCTTTACCTCTGTTGCCTCTACTAGTACCTAAACTTTTCTCTCAAGATCCCATCCCCTCTGCTCCTACAGTGTTCACTGATGGTGGAAAAAAGGGAGCTGCTGCCCTTATATATTATCCAGACCAGCAATACCCCAAACCTCTCTTTACTGAACTTCCTGATAATTCCCCTCAGTACAAAGAACTTTATGCTGTTTTCCTTGCATTAAAAGCTGTACCAGAATCCTTCAACCTTTTTTCTGACAGTGTGTATACTGTTAACTTACTTCCATGGCTTGCTCGATCTTATGTAAGAATTGATGACAACCTACTTTCTCCTCTTTTAATTCAAATTGCCTCTATGCTCTGTTCTCGAACCCATCCACTGTATGTTCAGCACCTACATTCCCACAGCCCTCTTCCTGGTCCCCTGTCCAAAGGGAATGCTGCAGCTGACCGCCTTGCCTCCACAGGAATTCTCCTAGCCTCTGTCTCTAATCCTGCTGACTTTCATTCCCTAACCCATGTTAATCTTAAAGGTCTTCGACCTTGATTTCCTGATATTCCTCTGCCACAGTTAAAACGTATTCTTGCTACATGTTCCTCCTGTGCAGGTCTAATCAAAACACCTGCTATTCAGACTCTGGGGGTTAATCCTCGAGGTTTAAAAGCCAACGCTCTTTGGCAAATTGATGTTACCCACATACCTAACTTTGGCCAACAAAAATATGTGTTCATCTCAATTGATACCTTCTCTAAGTTTATGTGGGCTACAGCTCAGACTGGAGAAAACTCCAAAAAGCTTATAAGCCATATGCTCTCCTGTTTTGCTGTAATGGGCTTACCTCTTCAACTTAAAACGGATAATGGACCTGCTTTTACCAGCAAGCAATTTAAAGATTTTTGTTCCCTCTGGAACATTACTCATACTACAGGCATTCCGTATAATCCACAGGGACAAGGCATTGTTGAGAGGGCCCATCAAACTCTTAAGGCTCAATTAAATAAAGAAAAAGGGGAAATGTACCCCCCCTAATATCCAGCTGGCAAAAGCCTTAACTACATTAAATCTCTTTAATATTTACAAAAACTCCGACCAACCTCCTATAATTCTTCATTGGCAAACACCACCCACCCTCCCAGCTATTAAAGTCAAATGGAAAGACCCACTTGATAAAATTTGGAAAGGACCTGACCCCCTGTTGACTATGGGGAGGGGTTTCGCATGTATTTTTCCACAAAATTACTCCAAGCCTGTTTGGGTTCCTGCCCGCCATGTCCGGCAATACCCACATGATGGCGCTGATATCCCTGAAGAACAGGATACACTGCAAGAAGACTGGCTGCAAGAGGACTGGCTACAGGATGCACCCCAGGATCCATAATACAGCATGGCAGAATCAAAAAAAAATCTGATTCACAGAACTTCCCCCCCCCCCCGAATGAATGTCTTATGCTATGACTGGCCAGTTTTGTTTTGTGAGTGAGTGAAAAAAAAAAATTGAGTGAGTTGAGTGACCAAAATTTTTGTATGACCCATTGTGCTCAGAGTACGCTGAAAGTTAACTGACTTTATATCAAACGGCTGGACGCAGCCATGATTTCTGGAGACGTCCAGAAACAGTCCAAAAATTGTTCATTCCCCCTTTTGATTTCTTTTTTAAGTCTTGATATCAATATGAAATGTTTAGTCTTAAACTGTGTGAGTAAAGATGGTTCAACTATGACAGTAGATCTAAATTCACATTTGAAATGATATATCTTATTTACAAGTTTTTCTCCTCCTGTGTGTTATAAACTATATGTTTAATATGCGTGTTTCAAGTTTGGTAAACATTAACTTAACAGTTAAATTGTAACTTCGAAGCTACATTTTTACGAGAAGAGGTAAAATCAATTCATTTAAGTAACTGAGTGTTTAAGGTAAAACTCTAAATATTCAATGTGACAATTCATCATCTCCTAAGTTAAAATACAAATTCTCTATACAGGACATTTTTGGAGGGCCCCCAAAAATGTCCTGTAAGCTATCTTGTGGAAATTAATCCACAACAAATTTGGCATCAATCTGATATTGTAAATGTACCAAAAAAAAATTGTCACTAAAATGTGTTAACTCTAGTAACCTGAGTTTGCTTAAAAACCCAATGTAAAAATAGTTAAGAATCAATATATGTAACTTAAATTCGGTATGAAAACTTTGCTATATAAAGACTGCTACATGAGGTCACGTAAGATGACCTTTACACAAAATTATAAAGATACCTAAACCAGTTATAATCATTGAGTTATCAATTGTAGTAAACTTCTAATTTGTTACAAAGTTTTTTCATAAGTAATTGACTACAGCTATGACAAGCCTTCGCATAAAGAAGCATCTGCTCATATAGAATCCCCAGAAATCCATCTTGGACCCCTGACCTCTGACATCACCCACAATTACAGCCATCCCCCGAAACCCATGATGTGACCTGACACGATCTGGAGAACCTGATTCACAGACTCCAAAGGACAAGACTTTCCTACTGCCTTTCTCTCAACCATTGGTGTCTGCTCTTCCTGCTTCTGTTTCGCCCACCATGTTTTGGCGGTTCCAGGTCACTCTCTACAGAGAAGAAAAGTTCCGGTGGCCATCCTCCTCCATCAAGATAGACGTGTGGCATTTGTTTCCTGGCCGTTGACATTGGACTGATGCTTCTATAGAACTTGCTGGACACTCCTTTTATACTGCTGGACTTCTTGAAGAATGACTGTAGCAGTTCATAGAACTTACCGCCAGCTGACTCGGGATTTTGCAATACCAGATCACCCCTCTAGCCCCTCGGCTTATCAGGCACCCACCCCCACTCCTCCACCCATCAGGCTCACTCTGTCTCTTGCTACTCTTACTTATCCCTCCCTGTCTTGTGCTAGTTATTTTTGAAGACACTTACACACTATCATTCTGCTTTCTTCCCAACAGGTTTCCGTTCACCCCTACACTGCTATTCCCCTGACAGAGATGAAGCCTTTTACAGACATTGACCCAGTTATATATGGCCATTAAGTAAGAGGAAGATGTTGGGGAATTGTGAGGATATGGTTGAGCTTGGAAGGGCTTGAGCCTGAGGGGTGTGTCAATCCTGTTAGTCTCTCTCTCCACGGAGAGGTTGAGCAAGGAGGGACAGTAGAACCCCAAAAAAGGTGTGCCTCTTATCAGTCTCCCTGCCTCACAAAGTGCCCCGCACTCCTGATACTATGGCAAAAAGTTAAAAAGAAAGGGGGAGATGTTGGGTAGTATGCCACCTCCCCCTGGCTTCTGCTTAACCATATGCCTATATAGGGATTTACTGATCCAAAGCTTTGGTCTATTTACATAAATCACTTTTACATAAAGCACTCCAGGGCATTGGTGGTTCAGTGATAGGATTCTTGCCTGCTCCACCCCCTCCTTGTCACACCCCGATCCCTTCTTTGTCACACCCTGATTTTCACCAGTCACTTTTCTCTCCACCCTCTCTATATCACATCCTGTTTCCACCCTACTTGGAGAGTATAAAAACAGCTGCTCTTCTGATTAAAGACACTTGGAAATTGCTTTCCGGCTCCGAGAGTTCCAGAGTGTATCTCCTGTGGAAGTTGGTGCAGCACGAGTTCCTGATCCCTCTCCCACACAGCAGCCTAGATCAGCTCCAGTTGAGTTCTCTCCAAGCCAGAGAGCACTAGCTCGGGAAGAAGTACCCTCAGGCTATCCCGGCACACACACACACACACACACACACACACAAACACACACAAACACACACACACACACACACGAAAAAGCAAGAGAAGTACTGTAAAATAGGGCCTAGTTAAACCAACTGGAATATTTTCTTCTTGAGAAAGAGTACTACTCTAGAGACAAAAATTTAGCATATTTTAAAGTTATGTCCAAAAAGGAAAGAACATTGTTTTGGATTCCACCGACTGATTCATGAATGTTTCACCTATTTGATCTATCCATCCTTACTAACTATGAGATGCACCACAAATAAAGGAGACACCAAGTTTGGGGGAAGAAGATACAGTTATTAGTATAGTAGCTGGAGACTGGGGAAGATATGAACTGTGTCAATAATGACCATGCCTTTTTTAATGCATTACTATTTATTTATTTATTTATTTATTTATCTTTCCTTTTGTTGTCCTTGTTTTTTTATTGTTGTTGTAGTTACTGTTGTTGTTATTGATGTTGTCATTGTTAGATAGGACAGAGAGAAATGGAGAGAGGAGGGGAAGACAGAGAGGGAGAGAGAAAGATAGACACCTGCTGACCTGCTTCACCACCTGTGAAGCGACTCCCCTGCAAGTGGGGAGCGGGAGGCTTGAACCAGGATCTTTACGCCGGTCCTTGCATTTCGCGCCACGTGTGCTTAACCTACTGTGCTACTGCCCTTCTCCAATGACCAAGCCTTTTATGCCAGTATTGCTACAGAATCTTATTGATAAAAGGATAGTAACAACTTTATTCTTCTAGGTATTTAAAACATTTTTAAAATCTTTATTTATTATTGGTTAAAGACAGAGAAATTGAGAGGGGAGGAACAGATAGAATGGGAGAGAGACACCCGCAGCCCTGCTTTACCACTCATGAAGCTTTCCTCCTGCAGGTGGGGAGCAGGGACTTGAACCTGGGTCCTTGGGCATTGTAATGTGTGTGCTCAACAAGGCGCAGCACCGCCTGACCCCTTGATCTAGGTATTTTATACCATGTGTATGCTAAAATAAATGTCATGGTTCATAAGGCAGCAGCTGCCTTAAATTATATTCACTTAATCATTTAAAAATATATAGATCTAAATACACAGACACACACAGACACACACACACACACACACACACACACACACTAAACTGTGAAAGACAGTTCCAAGATATCTATCTGACTAGAGTTAATCACAGTCTTTCAGACAAAGGTATAATTTCAGTGAATAAATAGGACTCTCTTGAGGCAGATAACAATTGTCTCACAAATAAATTGAGATCTTAATGGGCTTCATTATATTGTTCAACTGAAATTAAAAACCTGAGCAATTCTTTAATTCTCTTACCATTATTTGCTCCTCATTTTGTTTTTTCTCCTTAGAGCTGTTCTCTTGTCATGCCATGCCCTCTTCTGAGCCAAGGGGACACATGAACCTGAATACTTGAATTTTCCTGCCGAGAGACACTGGGGCCTCGTGCTTGTGAAATCACACCATACCGGGGCTGCTCTTTTCATTCCAATAGAGAGACTGAGGAAGAGTGACAAACAGAGAGAAGCAGAAACACCGGAGTACCACAATTGCTCTCCATCTAGTAGTATGTCCCCTGTTGGGTCAAGGCTTCTACCTGGGCCATCTTGCATAGCAAGGTATATGATCTTCTGGTGAACTCTCTCTACAACACCAAATACAGCTGTGTGTGTGTGTGTGTGTGTGTGTGTGTGTGTGTGTGTGTATGTGTGTGGCCCAGGCCTCATTATTTTGTGTATCAAAAACTGGGCAGGGTTTCTCTAGATGCCAGGGAACAGCTTTGTTTGCATCTCAGAGTTGAGAAATAAACTGCATTACACCATGGGTAGTGAGCGGAAAGAGGAGCTATGGAAAACACATGGTGTACATCTCACGATAAGGTGCTGCCAAATGTCTCCCTTGGTCTCTGTGGCTAATAGCTCTTGTGGGCTCACTGTCCCTCTATTTATTGGGTGTGTGTGTATCCAGCTAGGTCAAGTATAAATATCTCAGGAGTATACATAGACATCTGGAAGGCATGCATAACTGAGAAGTATCTCTCATAATATGTAGACCAGTCTCTATCAGACTTGCTACTTCCAATTCTAGTGATTATATTAGATTCTATGTTTACTCTGAAAATCCTGACCTTACCGCAAAAATATTGGCATGATTCAGGGAGATCAGATAAGGCAGGCTTCATGTCACCCCGAAGGTTTCTTGACCACTATCTCTGTTTACGCAGTTATGGCCAAAACACCCCCAGGGGCTCAGGACAGAACTCCAGAGATAACAAAGAATTCCTGGCTTGTCTGGTATAGCTGTTAGTAATCAGACAAATAGTTCAGCAGAGAGATATCAGGCATTATAGTTCAGGGATCTATCAAGAAATCAGGACTTCTCCAACGTTTTTGTCCTTTTTCATTCAGATAAAGACACAGTTGAGATGGGAGGGGGAAGACTCTGACACCCCAGTGTTTTCTCTGGTGTCAAGACCCTTTCTAAGGGGTGCTAGGATTTGGACTTGGGTCAGACACATGCATTATCTAATAACCAATCCCTCTCTAGACCCAGAATACACCGTGGTATGAAATTTGGGTGGGATGATGCAGGAAGATGTACCAAAGCAACATCTATGTTTTAAAAAATAAACCTAAAAGTCATATATATATATATATATATATGTATATTTATAATAATATGCAAATATATGTACACACATATATATGGACTTTCAGAGCAAAATATTTTAATAATAGCACAAGTTCATAAGACTGGTTTCATACATGCTTTCCATGAATACAAGTATGTAGGAAAAGGGTCCCAGGTGGTGGCACAGCTGGTTAAATGCACACATTCCTGTGCATAGAAGCCCAGGTTCGAGCCCCCAGTCCCCACCTCCAAGGGGAGGAAGCTTCACAAGTGGTTAAACAGGGCTGCAGGTGCCTCTCTCTCTCTCTCTCTCTGTCTCTTCCATCCCTCTCAATTTCTCTCTGTACTCAATACATAAATAAAAAATATATGGAGAATAACTTAAATAATCTAGGGAGAGATCATAATGTCAGTCATTCTCTTCAGTGTTCCTCTGAAGGTAAAGAGTGTGACTTTAGTGTGTAGTAAAAGAGCAACTAGAAGAGCTGACACTGTATTTCCATCAAGCCTGTAGCTGCTCATGCAAAGATTCTGTCCAATTTTTCTAGTTAGGCTCTTTGAGAGTTAGCTGTTAAATGTATTGAATATTTGCATTTGCTCTGTCTCTTATCCCTCAGCCCACACTACAAGCTAACACACAAAAAATTCTTTTTCTTTCTTTTCATCCTTTTTTTTTACCCCTCAGTACTTCTGTATGGAATTTTATTTTCTCCCCAATATTAAGACATGATTGATATATAACATGCATGAGTTGAAGATACACAATGAGATGATTAGATAAATGTAAATATAACTAAATATTTACCTCAGCAAGGTAAGGAATTGACCTCCTATAAATATTATTTTTGTTCTTGTCACTATGGTCAGAACATGTAATATCTGCTCTATTTTTCGACTTTCGAGGATATAATACATATATTTTTGTACACTTTTGTTAAAGCAATACTATGGGCTTATAACAGTGTATATGTTCTGGACATAGTATTATAATAATTCAACATTGATGTGTACTGTAGCTTTATATTATAATCCCCGTGAGTTTCATCCCTATTCTCCACCATAGAGACATATCTTTCCCTTTGCTTGGTTGCTTATTTCTCTTCCCCAACTCTCATAACTGCCATTGTTTTGTAATCTAAGTATTCATTTTTATTTTGCTTTTTTTTTTTTTGCCTCATTTCAGATAAGCATTTTTAAGTTTCAAGATTGGTAGGGATTGCATTATAATCATCACTAAAGTTCGAGTTTCTTTTTTTAATGTTTAATTTTTTAAAATTTATTGAATACTAACAGAAAGACATCAATTGGGGAGAACAGATAAAGGGGAGGGAAGAGAGATATCTCAGCATTGCTTCACCACTGTGGAACTGTCCCCTTCAGGTGGGGACCAGGGGTTTGAACCTCTGTAATGTGGGTCCTCTTCCAGGAGTGCTAGTATTTGACCTCCAAAGTTCTAGTTTCCATCTGCAACCAGAAAGCGTCTTTGTTTTAACCTCACTCCTTTGACCTTCCTGTAACCACCACTTTGCTGTCAGACTCTAAGGATTTGTTCTGTTTATTCTTTTACCTTGTCTCTTTGCTTCTACCTACAAATGATATCCTATGGTATTATCTTTATTGTTTTTACTTACTTTTTCCCTTCATTTTATTGGATAGAACAGAGAGAAATTGAGAAAGGAGAGGGAGATAGAAAGGGAGAGATAAAGAGATACCTGCAGCTCTACTTCACCACTTGTGAAGCGTCACACTGCAGGTGGGGAGCCAAGGGCTAGAACCCGGGTCCTTGAGGTTAGTACTTTGTGTGTTTAACTGGGTGAGCCACTGCCTGCTCCCCACCTTATTTCTTTCCTTCTGAGTCTGATAACTGCGCTACTGTCCAAGATGGCGTAGGTGGGCTGTGCCACCCGCCCAGAGCTCTGGACTTGATTGTCTTCCAGCCCTCTCCCTTATTTGCCTCAGCCACATGCAGGTGCCTACCTGGGGCTGTAGGCTTTTCAGCTGCAGATTATGTGTCCAATTCAATCTCTTGTTGTGTGTAATTGTTGTTTTGAGGGGAGCAGAATTCAGATCACAGCTAATCCGTAACCGTGCCAGAAGTCCCCATCTTATGCTATTTTATTTTTTTATTTTTTATTTTATTTAAGAAAGGAGAAATTAACAAAATCATAGGATGGGGGGATACAACACCACACAATTCCTGCCACCCAATCTCTATATCCCGTCCCCTCTCCACTAGCTTTCCCATTCTCTATCCCTCTGGGAGCATGGACCCAGGGTCCTTGTGGGCTGCAGAAGGTGGAAAGTCTGGCTTCTGTAATTGCTTCCCCACTGAACATGGGCATTGACTGGTCGATCCATACTCCCAGTCTGCCTCTCTCTTTCCCTAGTAGGGTGGGTCTCTGAGGAAGCGGAGCTCCAGTACTCATTGGTGGGGTCTTCAGTCCAGGGAAGTCTGGCCGGCATCCTGATGACATCTGGAACCTGGGGGCTGAAAAGAGAGTTAACATACAAAGCCAAACAAATTGTTGAAGAATCATGGACCCAAAGGATGGAATAGTGGAGATAAAGTGTTGTGGGAGGGTACTCACTGCAAACTCTAGTGTACTTCTGCTTTCAGGTATATATTTGCCCTGGTTTATGGATACATGTGGACATATACTCTATCTCCTAGAACCTGGTCTGTATCTAGGTTTTGGGACTTTGTTAGGAAGTGAACCACCTGAGATGGAATTAGAGAATACTATGAAAGGAAAGGTCTCACCCGAGTAATGAAGCTGAAGGGTTGTCATTCCACACCTGAAGTCTCTGGACACAGTCTGAAGTGAAGCATGTTAGGGTGGCAATAATTGTGTTGATTAGGTTGTGATCAGCAGATGCAATATTATTTGATAAGAATTGGGTAAAGCGTACGGGAAAGTGGGAGCTCCACTTCCCCAGAACCCCACCCCACTAGGGAAAGAGAGAGACAGGCTGGGAGTATGAACTGACCAGTCAGTGCCCATGTCCGGCAGGGAGGCAATTACAGAAGCCAGACCTTCCACCTTCTGCACCCCACAATGACCCTAGGTCCATACTCCCAGAGGGATAAAGACTAGGAAAGCTATCAGGGGAGGTGATGGGATACAGAGGTCTGGTGGTGGGAATTGTGTGGAGTTGTACCCCTCTTATCCTATGGTTTTGTCAATGTTTCCTATATCTATCTATCTATCTATCTATAAAAGAAATCAGACAGAAAGTATACTGTGTATGATAGAATTATACCTATTTATACACAACTCAAGAAAAGACTTGCTGTTAACTATATCTGTATTGATAGAAATCAGAACAGTATTTGCCTGTGGCTGGGGCTGAGGGTGACTGAAAGGGAATAAGAGAACATTTTAGTCATGGAGATATTTTATCTCTTGATTTAGATATGGCCTTGATGTATATGTGCTTTGTTAAGATTGATCTGTACACTTAAACATGCACGTGTTTTTTTAAATTAACACATGTCAAAAGATGTGTGAAATAGGGAGTTGGGCGGTAGCACAGCGGGTTAAGCGCAGGTGGCGCAAAGCACAAGGACCGGCATAAGGATCCCGGTTCGAACCCCGGATCCCCACCTGCAGGGGAGTCGCTTCACAGGCGGTGAAGCAGGTCTGCAGGTGTCTGTCTTTCTCTCCCCCTCTCTGTCTTCCCCTCCTCTCTCCATTTCTCTCTGTCCTATCCAACAACGACAACAACAATAATAACTACAACAATAAAACAACAAGGGCAACAAAAGGGAATAAATAAATAAAAATAAATATTTAAAAAAAAAAAGATGTGTGAAATGTAGCAACAGGAGGAGGAGGGTCAGATCCATCCATAAACTTTAGTGGCAGAGTAGGAATCAGTGCAAGAGATGGTCTGAGGATCTTCAGTGAACTGGAGGAGAGTTTTTCACTGAATTCTAAATGGGTGATCAAAGATAGCTGTTAAGGAAGTTGATGGTATGGCTCGGGCTGTGTTCTCAGTTGGTTTGCCCTGGCCAGGTGTGAGGAGAGTAGTATGTGATGTGTTTAGAAACAAAATCTGCTGGGCAGATGAGGAATGAAGATGGCGGCAACCAAAAATGCAAAGGAGCTAACAACTGTAAGGTGTTAGGAAAAAGGAAGGTTCACAAGATGCTCTTAATAACATTACTAAGGAAAAAAAGTAAGACTTGAAGGCCCAGTGGCTGGCAAGTAGTTCACTCAAACACTCAACCATGACAGGGACCCAGTGTGAGGCCTCAGCCACCACATGGGACCAACCACACACAGGGGAGATGTTATGTGTTGGTACAGTCCTGTGGTATCTCCTGATTTCTCTATTTCCCTCCATCTTTCTTTGTTACCCTCCCTGGAAAGAGGAAAATGAGCCAGCTAGAAGTGATGGAATCACACAGATGTGAAAACCCAGTGACAATAAATAAATAGACAGAAAGTTTAGGGTCTAGCGTATTGCCTGATGAATAGTAGACATACTGTCAATGCTTGCTGTGAGAAATGAATGAGGAAATGAAACAAACTAGAGTTTAAAATAGTCAGCAAAATTGGAACTATTTTTTAATTGTTTTTATTCGTGACTTAGTATTGATTTACAAAATTATAAGATAACAAGGGTACAACTCCACACTGTTCCCACCACTAGAGTTCTGAGTCCCCATCCTTCCATTGGAAGCTACAGCAATTCTCCCAAGGTTGCAGATATGGGTCAACTATTATTTCTACAACTGTCTATTTTTTTATATATATTTTTTATTTTCCTGTTCCTCCCTTTTTTCTCTTCTCTCTTTGGATCCCACTGGAGTTGGAGTTCAGAGCTCTCTGGTCATTGTCCCCCTTTTATTTCTCCCCCACTGGGAAGTATGGATCAAAATTATTTTTGAGGTGCAGAAGATGGGAGGTCTGGATTCTATAATTGCTTTTCCATGTCAATGACATGGGCATTGACAGGTGGATCCAGACCCACAGCCTATTTCTTCTTTTTTATTTTTTAAATTTATTTTATTTATTTATTCCCTTTTGTTGCCCTTGTTGTTTTATTGTTGTAGTTATTATTGTTGTTGTCATTGTTGGATAGGACAGAGAGAAATGGAGAGAGGAGGGGAAGACAGAGAGGAGGAGAGAAAGATAGACACCTGCAGACCTGCTTCACCGCCTGTGAAGCAACTCCCCTGCAGGTGGGGAGCCGGGGTTCGAACGGGCATCCTTATGCCGGTTCTTGTGCTTTGCGCCACCTGCGCTTAACCCGCTGCGCTACAGCCCGACTCCCCCACAGCCTATTTCTGTCTTTCCCTAGTGGGGAAGGACTCTGGGGAGGTGGGGTTCTGGGACACACTGGTGAGTTCATCTGCTCAAGGAAGTCAGGATGGAATCGTGATAGTGTCTGCAACTTAGTGATTGAAAGGAGGTAAGACATAAAGCAGGACAAAATAATTAACAAACAGGAGACAACAAAAGAATAGAAATAAAGAAGATGAGAATAAGGAGCTTAGAGTGGGAAGAAGATGAGAAGGCCATTCTAGGCATGTTCCCAGGGGCCTATGACTATTGTAGTTTTTGCTTGAGTTTGATAGGACAAAAATATTGCCTGAGAAAGTGGTGTAAGAATAGAGAAAAATGGCTAGAAAATTGGATTAAGGCAGACAGCAGCTCCCAATCTTGAAAAAAAATTTCTATGAATAAAGTTAGCTGTTTACCCCATCCACCTGACCCACGGCCCATATATATTTATATTTAGCAGAGGATCCTGTGTAACTTGTCCTTGTCAGTCTAAGCTCACAGTCCATGGTCACAGCTGGGAACATTCTAGGCTGCACTCACTTCAGGACCCGTCTTCCTTGAGGGGAGAGCAGACTGACCAGCCTCCCTTCAGAGAGTGGGGCTGTCCCCACTATTGCTGCTCTATAGTGAAGACAAGGTCCTGGGAAGGTTCATAAGAAGGCTTATGATGATGTTCCTGATGGAAGTGACCAGTAATGGTGGAGAGAGGGATCTATTAGAGGTCTAGGCCCATCATATCTGTGTGGGAAGCCAAGGATTCCCTGAATAGAACTCCAGATGATGGGTTGGTCTAGCACTGACCAAAAGGCTATTATGAGGTGAGCTGGTCTCTTGCCTTTATCTAGCTCTTGTAGTAATTTGAAACTATTCATAGAAGTAAGAACTATGAGCAGTTTTCTGGGGAAAATAAGTAGCTGAGATTTTTATTTTAGATATCATATATATATATATACATATACATATATATATATATATTTAAGACTAGGTTTCCACTTATTTTATTTGACAGGAGAGAGAAAAATTGATGAGAAGAGAAAGAGAGAGAGAGAGAGAGAGAGAGAGAGAGAGAACAACAGCAACACTGCTGCATTATTCTTGAAGCTTCCCTCTTTAGATGAGGACTGAAGACTTCAACCCAGGTCCTTGTGCATAGAGCTTGTGTACTCAGCTAAGCATAGCATCATCACCCAGCCCCTTTTAAATCTATTTTATTTGTTTTTTAAATTTTAATGAGAGAGAAGGGGAGGGAGAGAAAAAAAATCAGAGAGAGAGAGAGATTAGAGCACTTCTCAGCAACTGAGAATGTTGTAGAATTAGGTAGCAGTGATGGTCACACAACATCATAGATGCATTTAGTGCTTCTGAATTGTAGACTTTAAAATATCAACATGGTCAAGTTTGTATTATGTGCACTTTATCATAATAAAAAAACCCTAAAAATACAATGAAGCAGGGGGGTCTGGGCTGTAATGCACCTGGTTAAATGCACATAGTAAGAAACTCAAGGACCTGTACAAGGATCGGGGTTCAAGCCCCCAGCTCCCCACGTGCAGGAGGGAAGCTTCACAAGTGGTGAAGCAGGTCTGCAGAGTCTGCAGGTGGCTATCTTTCTCTTCTGTCTTCCTCTTTCTCAATTTTTCTGTCCTATCCAGCAACAATAGCAACAAGAATGGGTAAAAGAAAAAAGATGGCCTCCAGGAGCAGTGGATTTGTAGTGTAGTTACTGAGCCCCAGTAATAACCCTGGAGGTAAAAACAAACAAACAGTGAAGCAGCCAGGGAAATGGCCTAGCAGGTAAAGCTTAAGAGTCACATGTGTAAGAGGAGAGGTTGGCTCCCTAGTGCCACATATTCCAGATATAGTGCTCTGGTCTCTCAAATTTTATTTAATTAATTCTTATTGGATAGAAATATAATCTGAGAAGGACATGGGGAGAGAGAGAAAGAGAGAGAGAAAGAGAGAAAGACAGAGAAAGAGAAAGAGAAAGGGAGAGAGAGAGATAGAGAGAAAGAGAGAAAGAGAGAGAGAAAGATAGAGAGAAAGAGAGAGAGAAAGAGAAAGGGAGAGAGAGAAAGAGAGAAAAAGAGAGAAAGAGAGAGAAAGAGAAAAAGAGAGAGGGAGAGAGAGAGAGAGAAAGAGAGAGAGAGAGAGAGAGAGAGAGAGAGAGAGAGAGAGAGAGAGAGAGAGGTTGAGAAAGATGCAGCACTGCTTTGTGGCTCTTTCCCCATGCAGGTGGGGACTGAGGGCTTGAACCGAGGTGTTTACTCATTTTAATGTATGAACTCAACCAGGATTGCCACTACCTGGCGCCTCTCCCTCCCTCCCACTTCCCTCTCAAGTTCTCTCTGTTTTTCTTCTTATAAAAATAAATAAATATTGGGGCTGTGTGGTGGAGCACCTGGTTGAGTGTACAAGGACCTGGGTTCAAATCCCCGGTCCTGTCCTTCAGAGTGAAAGTTTTGTGAGTAGTGAAAAAGTGTTGTGGGTGTCTCTCTCCCTATCACTCCCTTCCCTTTCGATTCCTGGATGTCTCTATCCAATAAATAAACAAAGATAATTAAAATAAATAAAAAGAAATAAATGTTTCCAAACGAAATACTTTTCTCCTGTTTCCAGACCCCTGTAGTTCTCAAGTTAGGGTTCCTGCAGCCTTCACTGAAATGGGTCACCGTTTGTTTTCCTAGTGGGAGGAACCCCAGACCCTGAAGCACTGAATGAAGTTGCTCAGCTGTTTTAGGAGGAGCACACCTGGAGCCAGAGCCAGGGCTCCTTAGAGAACTGCTAGCTAAGCCTCTTCCCCAGGGTAAGTTCAGGAAGAAGCTCTATGAGTCTGAGCTTGCCAGGTTTATGTGGACCACACCCAGCACTTAATAAGTTGTTCCACACTCCACAAGCTCCATCTTAATAAGCAGTCCTCCTCCCAGTGTGCCCGCTCCCATAATCTTGTGGCTACTCAAATGAGAACAGTGAAAAACCACTAACAATTTGAAGATGAGACAGAGGCCAGAAAAGGAAGAAAAGTCATGAAAATATAAATTTAGCTCGAGGTATTCCATGAACACAAGGCAGAACCCTAGAATTAGGACTTGTTCTGTATTTCAAAACCAGCCCAATAGTGGCCTTTCTGAGAGCAGAGTCATTTAGGTAAAAAAGTCTCAGGTTGGCGTCAGCATAAGTGCAAGGAAATTTGATCAAAGAATACTTGACTCTTGAAAATCAAAACAAAAGATTCTCTGGTCCTTCTGGGGCCAAATAGTTAGAAATGTCTGCTACCACCCAAACCTGAGAAAACTGACCTGTGAGTAGCAAAGGAAATCATAGGTTCCTCTCTCCCTGTGTCATGGTTAATGACCTAACATTTAAGTTAGCATCAGGCCAACAGTCATCAGAGAGAAAAGAAAAGTAAGAATGTACAATTACAGAGGAGCCAGATAATATGAAATTTTGAAGTCTGGCATATGTTTTTTTTTTCATAAACCCAATTAGAAGACTTGCAGAGTTTCAACAGGAAAATCAGAGACATACCCTTTCCATTAATAAACTAGTCCTCTTTGGAGTTACTGTGCAGAGGACGGATGCAACACAAGAACCCGGGAAAGAAGTCAACACAGGTGCTAGAAGAATAGTGATGAATAGATGGTGTGTATTTTCTTAAAAAAAGGTAGTTCCTTTCACCTCTTCAGAGTCCTACCCAATTAGGGAAAGATAGAAATGGGCTGGGGGTATGTGTCCATCTGCCAACACCCATGTCCAGTGGAGAAGCAATTACAGAAGCAAGAACTCCCATCTTCTGCACCCCATAAAGAATTTTGGTCCATACTCCCTAGTGGAGGAGAAATGATAGGAAGAAGATGACCAGAGGGCTCTCAGCTCCAACTCCATCAGGACCTGGAGAGAGAAGAGGAAAAAAGGAAGGATACTCAAATGTAGCAATGCATGTAGGTGTGATTTAGAATGGAAGAGAAGAGGGGAAAAATGGGCAACTATATATGAATATACACAGATATCTGTAGACAGATAGCTGTAGAATATAGACAGATAGTTGAAAAATGGGCAACTATATATGAATATAGACAGATAGTTGTAGAAATAATAGTAAGCCTATATTATGACTTTGGGAGATCTACTGTAGCTTCCAATGGAGGAAATGAGGACACAGAACTTTGGTGGTGGGAGTGGTGTGAAATTATGTGTTATCTGATAATTTTGTAAATCAATATGAAGTCACTAATAAAACGTTGGAAAGTTAGTTCACATTATTTTGTAATTTATTATACAAGTCAGCAGTGAGAATATACATCTTCTCAAGTACCAAGAATCAAACTCAGGACCCCATGTTTAAAACTCTGATGTTTTATCCACAGTGACACCTTCTAGTCTGCAGGACATTTCAGATAAATGAAACCAAACAATAGTTAGCCTTTTGTGTTGGGCTTCTCAACCTTGGCATAATTTCCAGTCTCCTCTGTGTTATAGCATCTATTGTTACTTCATGCTTGTGAACTTAACAAATGAGAGCCCATCTTGGGTCTACTGCATTTACTTACCTGTTCTTCCTTTGATGAGTGGCTCTTTCAAGCTTTTGGTCATTGTGAATGCTGCTGTTACAATTATTTTCCTGTAGCTATTTTGTGGGAATCAGAAGGAAGTGATAAGGCTTTTGGTAATTCTATGGTTCAAATCATTAAGCAAATGCCCAACTGCAGTGATTAACCAATAACCTATTCCCATCAACATGTATGAACATGAGTTTGGGGAAGTTTTAAGAATGCTTTTGTAAAGGTGTCTGTGCTGACGAGTGAATCAATCATTAAAGGGCACGCGGATGGTAGGGAAAGGAGTCCGGCCCATGTATTTCAATAGGGTAGATTTCCCTTTCTGTTGCAATCCTCTCTCCCTCAGGGAGGAGAACGAGCCCTAGTATCTGATCTTGAGTCACAGCGCGGGAAGTACTGCAAGCTATTTCTCAGGGCACCTGCATATAAGATCACATCCCTAGTGTTTTGAAACAGTCACAACTTAGCTGTAGGGGGTAATAAAAGGTGATTTCTAGGGGGTCGGAAGGTGGCGCAGTGGGTTAAGCGCATGTGGCGTAAAGCGCAGGGACCGGCGTAAGGATCCCGATCGAGACCCGGCTCTCCACCTGCAGGGGAGTCGCTTCACGGGCGGTGAAGCAGGTCTGCAGGTGTCTGTCTTTCTCTCCACCTCTCTGTCTTCCCCTCTTCTCTCCATTTCTCTCTGTCCTATACAACAACAAACAACATCAACAATGGCAATAATGATGGCCACAACGAGGCTACAACAACAAGGGCAACAAAAAGGGGGAAAAGTGGCTCCAGGAGCAGTGGGTTCATGGTGCAGGCACCGAAACCAGCAATAACCCTGGAGGGGGAAAAAAAAAGGTGATTTCACTTTGTTTGCTACTAAGCTCATCTTAGTTGTGGCACCCTGTTACTGCTGATGTCAAAAGCACCCTAGTCTTGCCACTGAAGTGTAATCTAAGCTCTTATGGCTTAAATAGTAACAAGTAATTAAACTTGTTAATTACATTGGGGATTTATACTCATTAACTCAAAGGTCAGACTGTCTACCAGAGCTCCTCAGGGCTTGGTTCTCCCTATGGCTTCCCTCCATCCTGCTAAGTTATAAGCATCAGGGCACTGGGACAGGTGTGACTGGTCTATCTGCCATTCTCAGGTCTCTACAACTTCTGTCTCATATTTTGCTATAAACCTTGTCCTTGCCTTATCTGCCTGAATTGCACTAGTCAGGCCTTTGGGAAAAGTTACAAGAGTTTTCTGTTGATACATGGAAGCCTTGCCTTTGCTGTGTGGTTCCATGTGGATCCTGGAACCTTTGTTACTTTTGCGGACCCTGGATGTCCTCCAAGCCTCTGTAACACTCAACATATACAGCACGTTCTAAGACCTCAGCCTCTGAGAGATATGTTATAAATCCAGTGGATCCCATTTTATTTGCCTGTGACACCATCGTAGTTGTGAAATTGATCTGTTATATTGTCATGTGGGAATCCTGCTTCAGTAACTAGAATTTCATGAACTCTCACATAATGGTGGTAGTTGAGACCCTGCAGACACTAAGAGTCACACCCAGAATATTTGCTGTTAGGTGGGAAATGGATGGAAGGTATCCTACTTAAACTTGTAAGTAGAATGCTAGTGTCCTTAAGGGATGTCCTTGTGCTAGCAAGTCAGCACTAGTCAACATTTCTGGTTGCTTTTACATTTGACATCCACTTTACCATCTAGAATTGCAGATCCATTTAAAGTCTCTTTTTTAAAAACATTAATTAATTCATTTATTACATAGAGACAGAGAGAAATTGAGAAGGGAGGGAGAGACAGAGAGACACCTGCAGTCCTACTTCGTCAGTCCCGAAGCTTCGTCCCCTACAGGTGGGGACTAAAGGCTTGAACCCAGGTCCTTGCAAACTATAATGTGAACATTAACAAGGTGCATCAAAGCCTGGTCCCCCATTTAAAGCCTCTTTCCTTTCCATCATGGTTCGAATTTTGCAAGTATATTATGTTCTACTGGGATGGCTGGAGGGGGACGCAGGGCAAAGTTGGCTGACCCAGTCATTCTATCCAAATTTCATTATTTTTCCCGACTTTGTCCCATCAGAGATAATTGTCATAGTTGTGTACTATAAAATGAAAACCCTTTAGAAGTCACTTCCGCTATTCATGCAATGCAAATACCTATGTGAAACTGAAAAGGTTGTCCAGCCATGTTTTCTATAACAAAGATAATCTGTGGTGAAAACATACTTTGACGTACAGGTGTATCCTCATGCTTCAATCTCAGACCTTGTTATTAATTTTACTTTCCTTTTTATAATTTTAGTTATTGATTTCATAATGATTGACAAGATTGTAAGACAATAGGAGTACAATTCCATACAGTTCCTACCACCAGAGGTCTGTGTTCCATCTCTTTCATTGGAAGCTTCCCTATTCTTTACCTCCCTGGGAGTACGGACCAAAATTCTTTATGGGGTGCAGAAGGTGGGGTGTCTGGCTTCTGTAATTGCTTCTCCACTGGACATGGGCTTTGGCAGTTGGACCCAAACTCCCAGCCTTTCCTGCTAGCTTTCCCTAATGGGATAGAGCTCTGGAGGGGGGAGTCTGTGGGACTATTTCTTCTTTCAGTCTTAACTAGTTAAACCAGTTGTTAATTCTGTATACTTTTTTTTTTTTAATTAGGATGCTTTTATTTTCCACATGAAGAGGAAGAGGTATTCTTACTAAAAGTCACTCACAAGAGAAAATTTCATCCAACAGATCATCATTTAACAAGGACAGAGTATGACCAAAACACATGTTTGACTTGTGCCTCTATCCTGTTCCAATCCAAGGGCATCTGATAACTCCCCCTCGATTCGAGTTTGCCTTTCCACTTCCTCTGCCCCTTCAATAGGCTCTGGTGGAATCCTGGCAGCTCACTTGTATCGGGTTACATTGTATTGGCATGTTGTCTGTGGTCCAGTTCTTCTTCTTCTAGCATTTGCCCTTCTTCCGTAGCTAGTCAACAGCGTCAGGTGAGCCTGATGTAAAGTTTCGAGACCTTCTTTGAATCTGGAGAGGTGGCAGTTGTTGACTATGTGGGTCATAGTCTGTCTGGAGCCACAGGGGCAGTTCGGGTCGTCTCTGGATCCCCAGCGATGGAACATAGCGGCGCACCGGCCATGGCCTGTTCGATAGCGATTGAGGAGGGCCCGATCATAACGTGCTAGGTCAAAGCCGGGTTGACGCTCGCAGGGGTCTGTGATGAGGTGTTTGTTCTTTACCTCAGCTGACTGCCAACTCTGTTTCCAAGAGACTGGAACAGAGAAGTTCAGTGTAGGCGTAGGGGACCAGATTGGGTGAGAGACGTCAAGCGTTGGACAGGGTGGGCGAAGATATCCGAGTATATTGGCAGGTCCGGTCGAGCGTAGACGTGGGAAATGAACTTAGATGATGCCGCATCCCGACGAATATCTGGCGGGGCGATGCTGCTAAGAACTGGCAGCCATGGAATCGGGGTGGAACGGATGGTTCCAGAAATTATCCTCATGGAGGAATATAATTTGGAATCGACCAAGTGGACATGGGGGCTACGGAACCATCCTGGGGCACAGTATTCTGCAGTGGAATAGCATAATGCCAGAGAGGATGATCGTAGTGTGGAAGCGCTCGCGCCCCATGAGGAGCTGGCCAGTCTTGCAATGATGTGATTCCTCGCGCCCACCTTTGCTGCAGTTTTTATGAGATGTTCGTGAAATGACAGGGTGCGATCGAGGGTAACACCAAGATAGACTGTCTGGGCTTCATGCCGGATTCTAGTATCGTGTGGTCCAGTTATAGATGATGGCTTCTGAGTCTGCTCAGCTTAGTGTGTTTGGATGAATCCGGTTCCCATTTGGATGTCTAGAACTCATTGTCACCTTGTACTTTGTGACCCAGCACTTAGTCTTGACCAGAACCAAGTGATATATGTAAGCAGTTTTGGGAAAGTTGTATCATTTTCAACATCAGTGGCAAGGACTTGTTTTAGAACTGTAATAGTGAGTACCTCCTTTTCAGAGGATTTCTTGTTGTAAAGTTCATGGAAATCTTACTAATATCTGAACCATAGATCACACCGAGACAGGTCATTCAGCATCTTCCAGAGAAAGCAAAGAGTAACATGAGCAGAATTTAAGCAAAAACTACGGTCAGACATATATTGTGTTTCTTATTTAAGAAAAAGAAAAAGCGACAACAATATGCAAACAAAAACTACCCAATGACAGAAAATTAAATTAAAAAAATTATCTCTATTTATTAGGTAGAGACAGCCATAAATTGAGAGAGAAGGGGGAGATCGAAAGAGATATCTACAGCCTTATGAAGCATTGTCCCTGCAGGTGGGAAGCGGGGGCTTGAACTGGGGTCCTTGTACATTGTAATGTGTGTGCTTAACCAGGTGCACCACCACCTGACCCTGAAAATAAAGTTTTAAATATGGGCCTTGGCTTCAAATTTTACATTACAACAAAGGTTTTTTTTTTTTTTTGATGGTAGCCATTTGATAATGGAGGCTAATAAATAAATAAATAAGGTGCTGCGGTTAAATTGCCTTTTTCCCCTGCCTTTTACCCTTAGCAGACATTTCTCATCACTATATAGTATGTATTGATTGAAAACCATTTGGATAGTACTCCATCTGTCAATGAAATACAAACACATCTGGAGTGAAACCAAACAGCTGTTTAAATGTTCTGAGTTCCACAAGACAAAAAATCCTCTCCTTTCACACTGCCTTTGCTTACAGTATTCAAAAATAGCAACTCTTTCAGGGGGAAAAAATCCAGCAATTTCAGGTTGTGTAAACATAACCAATGTTTATAAGGAGATTTATAAGAAGACTCAAGACTAACAGCTGCCCAGCAGGAAGGATTGCTCAGTGTCAGAATTAGTCTCTGTGTGTGTGTGTGTGTTTAGTGAATTCACAATTATTTTGATTAGCGGACCATACTTGCAATTCATAATAGCTCTGCTGTCTTTAAAACCAAACCTGGAATAAATTGAAGTCTTGCAAACAGTCATATGAATTATAATTCTAAACCTTTTGTTTATACCATACAGAAATTAGTCGCAAGGACCGGCAGAGGGTTCCCGGTTCAAGCCCCCAACCCCCCACCTGCAGGGGAGTCGCTTCACAGGCAGTGAAGCAGGTCTGCAGGTGTCTGTCTTTCTCTCCCCCTCTCTGTCTTCCCCTCCTCTCTCCATTTCTCCCTGTCCTATCCAGAAACGACGACATTAATAACATAACAGTAATAACTACAACAATAAAACAAGGGCACCAAAAGTGAATAAATAAATACATATTAAAAAAAATTAGCAAATATTTTCCATTTAGAGACATACCATTGTAAGGTTGTTTTCTTCCTTCGTGGCTTTCTTGTTACTTGAAGAGGAAATGAAGGCATGAAGGCTGTGGATTTTGACAGTCTGGGTTTGAATTCATTCCACCAGCTCCATCAATGGGTACCTGTGTTGGTGGACAGGGTACCTCTCACTAAGCCTCAGTTTCCTCACCTGCCAAATGGAAAACTATCAGACTCTACAGAACAATCGTGAAGAGAAAGAGAACTTAAAAATACATATTGTTTGCTGTGATGCCTATCATTTAGCGCTGATTAATTAAAAAAAACCCTATTTTTTTAAATTAATCCTACAGCCTTTTGTTTTGTCTATGATGAGTCTTAATTTTCAGCTCTTGGCTCCTGTGACAATGGATAATTGTTTACATAGATTTATTTTTCCTGGAAGAAAAAGCTGCTGCCAGTCACTATGTTTCAGTCAAATAACTAGACAGTAATTCAATAGTCAATTATGTTTAATCACTGGGGACAATACCTTACAGTTAATATTCACCTGCAGGTAGCCTGGGAGGTAAAGTTGTTTCAAACCAGCCACCTCACACTAGTTATTAGTTCTAGTCCTCACAGGAAACAGATGACACATTTAAACAGTGTCTGCAAAAACAAAAAACAAAAGGCTGTTTACAAAGTGGTGGGCAGAGTTCAGGGGGGAAAGACACTATGGAATTCATATTCATAGAATGGTCATCATCGTTTTTCAATCTTTTTTCTCTTTTTTTTCTCCTATTTAAAAATTGTATGTTTTTTTTTTTTTCTTTATTGGGGCAGGTTAAAGGTTTATAGTCAATAGTAAAATACAGTAGTTGGTACATGTGTAACATTCCTCAGTTTTATGCACAACAATCTAACCCATGCTCCCATCCCCCCAACCAAAATCTTCCTCCGTCATCCTGTTCCAGGACCTGAACCCTCCCTCCGCACCTTGCCCCAGACTCCTTCCCTTTTCTGCAGTACACCAACAATGCCAGTCCACGTTCTGCTCTGTGTTTCCCATTCTGTTGTTATTTCTGAATTTTTCTCCATGAGTTGGATCATCCCATATGCACCCTTCTCTTTCTGGCTTATCAGACTTAAAATGATTCTTTCAAGCTCCATCCAACATGAGGTGAAGATGGTGAAGTCACCGTTTCTAATAGCTGAGTAGTAATAGCTACTCAGCTATTACTAGAGACCACCACTTACTCACCCACTCATCCGGTGTTGCTATCACTACGATCATCCTCTCTGGCATTATGCTATTCCACTGTAGAATACTGTGCCCCAGGATGGTTCCGTAGCCCCCATGTCCACTTGGTCGATTCCAAATTATATTCCTCCATGAGGATAATTTCTGGAACCATCCGTTCCACCCCGGTTCCATGGCTGCCAGTTCTTAGCAACATCGCCCCGCCAGATATTCGTCGGGATGCGGCATCATCTAAGTTCATTTCCCAAGTCTATGCTCCACCGGACCTGCCAATATACGCGGATATCTTCGCCCACCCTGTCCAACGCTTGACGTCTCGTCACCCAATCTGGTCTCCTACGCCTACACTGAACTTCTCTGTTCCAGATTCTTGGAAACAGAGTTGGCAGTCAGCTGAGGTAAAGAACAAACACCTCATCACAGACCCCTGCAAGCGTCAACCTGGCTTTGACCTAGCACGTTATGATTGGGCCCTCCTCAATCGCTATCGAACAGGCCATGGCCGGTGCGCCTCTATGTTCCATCGCTGGGGAGCCAGAGACGACCCGAGCTGCCCCTGCGGCTACAGACAGACTATGACCCACATAGTCAACGACTGCCACCTCTCCAGATTCAAAGGAGGTCTCGAAACTTTACATCAGGCTCAACCTGATGCTGTTGACTGGCTACGGAAGAAGGGCAAATGCTAGAAGAAGAAGAATCATTCTATATGACTCCGGGGATTTGTTTGGTGAGGAGAAAGAACCAGAACACCCATCTGACCTATGGGGAGCCAGAAGTCAAACTCCAGTGTTCAGGCATGTTAAGTCCTATGGTCTACCTCTGAACAGTCTTCCCTATTCTCACTTCCCAGCCAAGTGGGCAGAAGGTGACTGTGGAAAGAGGGCCTCCAAACAAGGGATTTGATCTTAATTTCAGCTGGTCTTGATGCTGTTATTTGGCCCTGAAGGAGTTAGGATATAAACACTCCAATCTGTCTTTCTGTATTTTTGACCCCCCCAAAGCATTGGAATGGCAGGACCTTGGCTAAGATACCTGTAGTGAAGACAGCCTACTGATGAGATTCTGCACAAACCCATCTTCTAGAGCACAGAACACTAGTGAATAGATTTGAAAGAGCAAACTAAACACATTGAAAAAACAAACAAACAAACAAACAAACAAACATCATTTTCTCCCAGGCTTTCAGCAAAGTCCATGAAGAAACCAGTAACATCATTGATGGGGTGGGCACAAGGGGACTGATACATGACAGTGGAGGGAGGCTTCTACTGACGATGGGGTGGCGTTTGGATACCTCACACAGAAAGATGAGGAATCGTACTCCCGTGACAGCAGCTGTCTTTGAAATGATTGTTTCTATAACAAGACCATCAGAAACCACCATCAACTTTGGAACCATCTCTACTCAAGTGGGGAATAGAATGCTGACCCCACAAACTTCATGTTTTTTTTTAAAAATTTATTTATTTATTCCCTTTTATTGCCCTTGTTTTATTGTTGTTGTTGTCGTTGTTGCATAGGACAGAGAGAAATGGAGAGAGGAGGGGAAGACAGAGAGGGGAGAGAAAGATAGACACCTGCGGACCTGCTTCACCGTTTGTGAAGGGACTCCCCTGCAGGTGGGGAGCTGGGGGCTTGAACCAGGATCTTTACACTGGTCCTTGTGCTTTGCGCCACATGTGGTTAACCCACTGCACTACTGCCCGGCTCCCCCCACACTTCATTTTTATCAGCTCTTCCCCTCCAAATCACACACAACCCTATTACTACATCCAAGTATCTTTCCCCTTTTCATCCTCTGTCTCTGGGACCTGGTGGAGTTGGAATTCACAGTCCTCTTATCCTCTTCCTCCTATCACTTCTCCCCCACTGAGAGTACTGATCAAAGTTGTTTGGGGGGTGCTTACAACAAGAGTTCTGGCTCCTGTAATTGCTTCTCCACTGGGTTTGGACATTGGCAGTTTGATCCATCCTGTCTCTACATTTCCCTAGTCGCAGAGGAGTCTGGAGAGGTGGGGTTCCAGGACACACTGGTGAGGTGGTCTGCCCAGAGAAGTCAGGGTGGAATCATGGCAGCCTCTGTAACTTTGTGTCTGGAATGTGACGGGACGTAAAGTGAGACAAAATGGTTAATGAGCAGGAAGCAATCTTCCTGAGCATTCAGCTTGTGTGTCATTGATTCTTCCAAACAATCTGTGACTCTATATGTTGCTTTGCTTATTTTAGGAGAGAAAGATCCACACAAGGTCAGAAACTCCGATGTCTGCTCAAAATCACATAAATAATAGATAAGGGGACTAGGATTGGAGCCCAAGCCAGTCTGATCTCACAGATCACTTGTTTTCTTTTTCCCGTGGAATAAAGACAATGACTGTTAAACATATGAGAGGCTATCTTGGGAGATGAAGTACAACAGACAAAACTGTCAAGGAAATAAATAAATAAATAAATAAATAAATAAATAAATTGGGAGTTGGGTTAAGCACATATGACACAAAGCGCAAGAACCCATAAGGATCCCCGTTTGAGCCCCCGGCTCCCCACCTGTAGGGGAGTTGCTTCACAGGCGGTGAAGCAGGTCTGCAGGTGTCTGTCTTTCTCTCCCTCTCTCTGTCTTCCCTTCCTCTCTCCATTTCTCTCTGTCCTGTCTAACAACAACAGCAATAACTACAACAACAATAAAAAGGGCAACAAAAGGGAAAATAAATAAATTAATAAATGAAACTCTTCACTTTCCGGAAAGGAGGGAGCATAATTCACTGCTTGTGTTGAGAACAAACTAAAGCATATGGTTGATTAAGAGGAGGAAGCAATGCTGGCTTCACTAGAGAACAGAAGGTATTTGGGGCGATAATAGAGCTTAGAATGAAAGATGCCCCATCTGTAGTGATGGCTCCAAGGGCAGAGTGAAGTCTGCAGAACTGGGTGGCTCTGTTCTTTTTGCAGACTGATCCTCCTCACCCTCCCCTCAGGGACGTACCAGAAAAAAGCACAGGCACCTGTAGTAACAAGTAAACACCAGAACACAGCCATCAACACTCCCTGACGCAGACACCCAGGAGAGTGAGTCTGGAAAGTCTCCCTGCAAGATAAAGGAACATGTGAGCAAATGTTTGTTCACCATGAATGTATCACTGCAGCCTTGTTTTTCTCCTGATCATCTACTGACTTAGTCCAGCTGCCAGAAAAGCTACACTGAGGGGGGTCAGGCGGTAGTTTAGAAGTTAAGTTCACCTGGTGCAAAGAGCAAGGGCCAGCGTAAGGACCCAGGTTTGAGCCCCAGGCTCCTCAACTGCAAGGGGGTCACTTCACAAGAGGTGAAGCAGGTCTGCAGGTGTCTGTCTTTCTCTCCCCCTCTCTGTCTTCCCCTCCTCTCTTCATTTCTCTCTGTCCTAGCCAACAAAAATGACACCAATAATAACAATAATAACCACCACAACAACAAGGGCAACAAAAAGAGAAAAAATAGCCTATAGTCTCCAGGAGCAGTGGATCCCTGGTGCAAGCACCAAGCCCCAGCAGTAACCCTGGAGGCAAGGAAAAAAATAGTACACTGAGGAAAAGTTATAGGAAGAATTCAAGAACTCTTTCTGCTTTGCTGGGGACTGTGAAAGAGGACACTGTAGAAAATGAATTAGCACCCCACCCCTTCTAGGATTATTGTTGAGGCTCTGTGAGGTACTACAAATCCATTGCTCCTGATGGCTATTTTTTTTTCCATTTTATTGGGTAGGACAGAGAGAAATTGAGAGAGGAGAAGGATATAGAGAGGGAGAGAGAAAGATAAACACCCACAGACGTGCTTCACTGCTTGTAAAGCGCCCCCCCCCCCCCCGCAGGTGGAGAACTAGGGTCTTGAACCCAGATCCTTGCATGAGTCCTTGTGCTTAGTAGTATTTGTGCTTAACCAGGTGCGTCAATACCTGGCCCCTGTGAAATTGTCTTCAATGATATTATTTTTATAAGGTGTTTTTTAAACCTTATTTACTTAACTTAATAGGACAGGATGCATTGGATCAACCTTCTTGTGGTGCATTCCATGAGTACCCATTCATTGGGGAAACTGACGATCCTTCCTAGCCGACTGAATCCACATGGATCCCAGTCACTTTCAAAGCCAGCAACAAGCAGCTCTTGACAGCTTTCAACCTGACGCTGTTGACTGGCTACGGAAGAAGGGCAAACGCTAGAAGAAGAAGAAGAATAGGACAGAGAGAAATTGAGAGGGAATGGGGAGATAGGTAGAGAGGCAGAGAGACACCTGCAGACAGCTTCACCACTTGTGAGTCATTCTCACTGCAGGTGGGGACTGGGGCCTTGAACAGGGCTCCTTGTACAAGGTCACATATGCACTTAGCCAGGTGCGGCACCACCTGGTCCCTCAATTAGGGAACTTGAACTTTGATGGGGCATATTTAAGTACATGTGAAACTGTGGATAAGTTGGTTAGACAAGTAAGTTTCAAAGCTAACTCTAATAGAATAGAGATGAGGCAATGAGTAGGAAGGGTCATGATTCCACATTTTGGCCCAAAGGTAAATTGGTTTTAGATCCCAGGATAAGTGGAGCATAAGCTTTCGCTCTAAACTTAGTAACATGTTGACTTCCCTGTCACTTGGAAGAAAAAGAAAGCTTCAGAAGAGGATACTAAGCACTGCTTTTAGAGAGCCAGAACACACAATCTAGAGTATTCCACCCATTCTTGTCCATGTATGTAAATACAGGTAGCCATCAATTTTATTTGGTTAATTGTTTGGTCTTATCGACACTATCTTCGTCGTCTGGATTCTTATGAAAAAGCACAGTCTGAATTACATCATTCTAAGGATAGTTTATTCTTGGATGCCATCTCAGGGGGCTACGACTGAAAGATTAGGGACAGGAATTGTTGAAAGAGGCTGTGGGCAGTGGAGGCTTGTCCTAGTGTAAATGTCAGAGCGGTATATATATATGGTATCAACTTTCTTTTTTTTTTTCACCATATGCTTGGTTATCTCTGGGGCTCATGCCACTACAGTGTGTCCAGTGCTTCAGGGGGGCCATTCTTCTCCTCCTCCTTCTTTTTCTTTTTGGTAGGGACAGAGAGAAATTGAAAGGGGAAAGGGGTGATAGAGAAACAGAGAGAGAGAGACACCTGCAGCACTGCTTCAACATTCTTGAAGTTTTCCCTCCTGCAGATGGGGGAACAGGGCCTTGAACCTGGGTCCTTGAGCATGCTGATGTGTGAGGTCTACTGGGCACACCACCACCCAAACCCCTATATAGAATAGTACCACTGAATTATCAGTCAATGGGGCACAAGTCCATACCAAAATTCGCTAAAAGCAAGTCTTCCAGTGTGTGTGCCTCTTCTATCCTCTTCTGCCTCCATCATATTCTTTTTCTCATCAGAAAACACAGGAAATGTTATTATCTCCACATTTGCAGAAGAGGAAATTGAGGGAAAATGAGCTGCATTGCTGAAATTCTCACAAGCAGAAAGAGGCAGAGCCAAGATCTCAATGCAGCTCTTTCCCATCCACTGTGGGCTCATTACATGCATTGTTCTCTTGGAAGTCAAACAGACCCAGTTGAAGACACCTCACCTTCTTATGTAATAATCTGGAATGTGTGTGTGTGTGTGTGTGTGTGTGTGTGTGTGTGTGCATGCGCACACACATGCTGGGGGAGGAGTGGAGGGGAGAAAGCATCTGCTTTGAGAGAATCATAGTTGAGTCCTTCCAGCGAGTAGTACATTGGCAGAGTACAGGAGGATTGTGACATTGCGCTTGGCTTTTCTGACTTACTTTGCCTTCTGTAAAATACAAATTCAACATGTGGATTTCGCAATCCTGTAATTATTATCATTCTGAAGTAAGTGCAGTCAAGGACATGTACAAAATAAGGGATCCTTGTTTGAAGGGAATGATATCAGGCAGAGGGAGTTTTGGATTGTTTTTTATTTTATTTTATTATTTATATATTTTTTGTCACCAGTGTTATTGCCTGCTCAGTGCCTGCAGTATGAATCCACTGCTCCTGGAGGCCACTTATCCCCCCCATTTTTGTTGCCCTTATTGTTATTGTTGTTGGATAGGACAGAGAAATTGAGACAAGAGGGGAAGACAGAGAAGGGGAGAGAAAGACAATTGCAGATCTGCTTCACCGCTTGTGAAGTGACACCCCCCCCTGCAGGTGGGGAGCCGGGGGCTCGAACAGGGATCCTTATGCTGGACCTTGTGCTTCTCACTATGTGTGCTAAACCCAGTGCACTACCGTCTGGCCCCAGCATTAACACAAGATGCCTAGATTATCTAAAAGTGAATACAAATTAGTGGGTGGTCTGGGAGGCAGAACAGTTATTAAAGTCCTAGACTGACAAACATGAGGTCCTAAGTTTGAAGTCTCCTATCACACATGCTAGAGTGATACTTGGCTGCCTGTCTCCCCTCTTTTTTTTCATTAGTGCTTTACTATTGATGTAAAAAATTACAACAGGGGTACAACTCAGCTATTCCCACCACCAGAGTTTTGAATCTGCAATCCCTCCACTGGAAGCTATAGCAGTTCTTTCTCTCTCTCTTTAAATTTTATTTACTTATTATTGGATAGAGATAGAGAGAAATTGAAAAGAGGGGAGATAGAGGGAGAAAGACAGAGAGTCACCTGCAGGCCGGCTTCACTGCTTGTGAAGTTTTCTTTTCCGCAGGTGGAGATCATGGACTTGAACCTGGGTCCTTGTGCACTATAATGGTGTTCTTAACCAAGTGCACCACAGCTTGGCCTCTACCGCAGTCCCTTAAGACCACAGATATGGTTTAACTAATATTTCTAGTGCTTATCTTTGTCTATATTCCCCCGTTTTAAATTTAGTATATATATGTATATATATTATTAGTGATTTAATAATTAATGACATGATTGTGGTATAAGAGGAGTACATTTCCCATCACCAGAATTCCTTATCCCTTTCTCTCCATTGAAAGTTTCCTTATTCTTTATCCCCCTGGTAGTATAGACCAAGTGCTTTGTGGGGCTAGAAGGTGGGAGGTCTCTCTTCTGTAATTTATTTCTTGCTAGACATGGGCAGTGGCAGGTGGATCCATAAACCCAGCCTGTTACTTGTGTGGCAGGGAGGTGGGATTTTAGGACACATTGATGACGTTTTCTGCCCAGGGAAGTCAGGTTGACATCATGGTAGCATCTGCAATTTGTTGGCTGAAAAGCATTAAGATATAAAGCAGGACAAATTGTTTAATAATCAGGACCCTAAAGGTAAGATTATAGAAGATGAGATTTGGGTTCTCCATTTTGGGAATAGTTTGGAAGAAAATTTTAGGCATATTCCAAAGGACCTATGACTTTACTAATTTTGACTGAGCCCAACACCCAACATACAGGTGGGCTAGGAGTATTACCTGGGAAGATGGTATCAGAGTTGAAGTCAAAATCTTCTCTTCCTTTCCAAGTCACACATACACTTTTTACTACATCCAAATATCCCTCCCTTTTTCCTTCTCTCTCTCCGAGTCCTGGTGGAGTTGGAGTTCAGAGCCCTCTGGTCATCTTTTCCCTATAATTTCTCCCCCACTGGGAAAATGGATCAAAAATTTGGGGTGGGGTAAATTTTGGGGGGAAGATGGGAGTTCTGGCTTCTGTAACTGCTTCTCCATTGAACATGGGCATTGGCAGGTGGACCAAAACCCCCAACCTGTTTCTATCTTTCCCTAGTGGGATATGGCTCTGGAGAAGTGAGGTCATCTGCCCAGGGAAGCAGGATGGAATCAGTAGCATTTGCAACTGATTGTGGCTGAAAGGCAGCAAGATATAAAGAAGGACAAAATGATTAATGAACAGGAATCAAATGTAGTAATTGAGTAGATGAAAATAGGAATCTTAGGGTGGATAGAAGCTAGGAAGTCAATTTCAGGCATGTTCTTAGGGGCCCATGACTATGGTAGTCTTGTGCAGATCGCTCTGGGTCCCCTGTCTCCCTGGCCATTGGGTGAAGGAGGTCAGAACAGCTCTCTGGGAGTCCTGGGCTGGATCCTCATGATGAGGGCAAAGTGTTCAGAGAGACAAGCAGTCAGCTCTGGGAGAGCCTCCGTGAGACAACTCATTTATTGAGGGAGACAGCAAGCAGACATACCCATTGTATGGAGAGAGGGTTGAGGTAATCATTGACCCAAACACAAAGTAACACAACGCATAGTCACATTTTGACCTACAAACTATTTGATCACGAGTGAAGAGTTACCATACATGGTTTGATCACAAGCTAACAATGTAATTTTCCCCAGGGGTAAATTACAGGCACTTCAGAGGAGAGGGGCAGTTGAGTAATGGGAGTTTGCAGTGGTTTTCAAGTTTGGACAAACACAATGTACAGTAATTCATAGCCTTTGTTTTAAGGGAAGTGGAGGGGCATGTGAAGAAAGGTAGCTCCCATCCGGAGATGCCATACATCATTAGTTCATGAGGTCAGGGGAACCTGCTGTTGTCTCGACTCAAGAGGGAAGAGCCTGGGGTTGACTTGCTCAGACCTCATGGAATCAACGGCCTGGACTTTCCGGACAGTGGGTTCACTTTCCAACAGCCTTGCTTGAGTTTGATAGCTAACATGAAGTTGGATGAAAATATTGTCTGAGAGGTGGTGTCAGAGTAGAGAGAAAGGCTAGAAAATTAAATTAGGGCAGAGAGTAGCTCCTAATCTTGAAAAAAAAATCTGTGAATAAAATTAAGTGTTTACCCCATCCACCTGACGCAGGGCCCATATATGCCCATATATTTAGCAGAGGAGACTGTGTAACCTTTGAGTCCTTGTTTGATTAAGCTAATAGTCCATAGTAACAGTTGGGAACATTTAGGCCACACTCATTTCAGGACCAGTCTTCCTTGAGTGCCGGGTATCCCATCACTTCTTTAGCCAGTCATCTGTTGATGGGCATTTAGGCTGCTTCCAATCTATGGCTATTGTGAATAATGCAGGTATGAACATAGGGGTGCATGTCTCCCTTTGAAGTAGGGTTTCAATATTCTAGTGTCCTTTGGATAAATGTCTGACATGTACCCTTGATGAATAAATCTTTTAAAAATAATACAAGGCAGTTGTTCCAAGACAGATCTGATTCTCCAAATTCACCAGAAGAACTTCAAATACATGTATAGTACGTAAGACAGATTCACCAGGAATAAGACTCAGGTGGCTGTGTATTATCCAATGAAAGTGAGATGTGCTGACATGTGTCTTGGGGAAATGTGGAAATAAACCAACATCCCCCCATTAAAGTTGAAAAAAATAAGTAAGTAAAGTATCTTTACAAATGAGGTTCTATCAAAAAAGTTAAAATATACCTCATGTGGATATATATATATATATACATATATATATATATATATGCAAAATAGGCTCTACTTGGGTTAAAATTAATATATAAGGAGCTATCATTTTTTTTAGTTTGGCTGAGTAATTTTAAAGAATAAGCTCATAATTTTTTTTAGCATATATTCTAAATGCTCAGAATAGGTTAGGAACTCAGTAGTTATTTGTCAATAGCTACTTAGAAATTCCTTCACAGGAGTCGGTCAGTAGCACAGCGGGTTAAGCACAGGTGGTGCAAAGCACAAGGACCTGCATAAGGATCCGGCTTCGAGCCCCCAGCTTCCCACCTGTGGGGGTGGGTCGCTTCACAGGTGGTGAAGCAGGTCTGCAAGTGTCTTTCTCTCCCCCTCTGTCTTTCCCCCCTCTCTCCACTTCTCTCTGTCCTATCCAACAACAACAACAGCAATAACAACACCAATAATAACTACAACAATAAAAAACAAGGGCAACAAAAGGGAATAAATAATAAAATAAATAAATAAAAAAAAAGAAATCCCTTCACTACAAACAAGTCAGCTAATGGAGATATATTAAAATGTGTCAATCTGTTAATTTTAAAATGAAGAGTTTTTTTTTGTGGGAAGCAAAAGGTAGCAAAAGATGACTCAAAAACTGGTAAGTAATACCTTCTCAGCCTTTTGGCCATGAAGATCAAGTATAGTCAAAATACGACATGCATGGTCTGTGAAGTAGGGAGATATGCATCTTCATAATAAAAACATTTGAAAATATATACAAAGGAATTCAGTTAGTCCTCAGCTGTTTTCATAGAAGCAACTTGCCTCAAAAACACCCCTGGAAACTCCTGTTGATTATTTTGGCTGTCGGAGCATGAGAAACATGGGTTTGTACCCAGAAGGTATTTGAATTTGATTTGATTTGTTAAAGTATGGCCTCAGGTCTCATGGGCTGTATTGCGTGAGAGGAGGGTGGAACTTAAGAAATTCTAGAAGACTTATCAGAAAGTCTACAAAGTTAGCAGAATTCCATGGAGCTACTGGCTATCTAGATGCCTACTGGTGAGTCGTGAGCTTGGAGGCCAAAGGAGCTAGATTAGAATGGGGTGAAGACTCTGCCCAGCTGGTCGAGCTCCAGAAAGGTTCAGTGCTGTGATTCAGACACATCTGGAGT
The DNA here is from genome assembly GCF_950295315.1 of Erinaceus europaeus. Taxonomy (NCBI): domain Eukaryota; kingdom Metazoa; phylum Chordata; class Mammalia; order Eulipotyphla; family Erinaceidae; genus Erinaceus; species Erinaceus europaeus. Next base: position 124,660,982 of record NC_080168.1, on the reverse strand, counting down.
AGGAGTAATGCTGTGGGCCTGATTCTTGAGTGGGGATACAAGGAGTTACCCAGGAAACTCTAAACTATAGAATCTTGCCTTGGTGGTGCTAGAGTCAGCAGCAATGGTAAGGTGACCTCCTGATGGAAAAAAAATAAGCAAACATCAATGAACCATTCCTTTCTCTTGTCATGCAACTTCTTCCCTCATTCCTCCCAGAGATGGGCAAAACAGAGCAGTCTGTTGTTTGAAGAGCTGTAGTCCCAAAGCACAGTATAAGATCTGAAATCTACAGCAGAGAGCCTTGGTCAGTGGGAAGCATCTAGAAACTAATAAGAGACTAAGGAAGAGAAAATCAAGAGGAGAATTCATAAAGGGAAGAGGATAAATATGTAAAGAGCAGCAATTAACATTTGATGGAGAGTGCTGACATAAAAACATTTTGAAGTAAAATAGCTTTGGGTAGTTTGGGTTAAGTCAAGATGAAAGACGAAACAATACTACAAGTGCAGACATATAAGTCACAGCTCAGAAAGATAATAACAAATGTGATAAAATGCAAATGCCCGGGAGTCGGGCTGTAGCGCAGCGGGTTAAGCGCAGGTGGTGCAAAGCACAAGGACCGGCATAAGGATCCCAGTTTGAACCCCGGCTCCCCACCTGCAGGGGAGTTGCTTCACAGGTGGTGAAGCAGGTCTGCAGGTGTCTGTCTTTCTCTCCTCCTCTCTGTCTTCCCCTCCTCTCTCCATTTCTCGCTGTCCTATCCAACAACGACAACAACAATAATAACTACAACAATAAAACAACAAGGGCAACAAAAGGGAATAAATAAATAAAATAAATATTTTTTAAAAATGCAAATGCCCTTTGGTAAGTAAATTTGGACTCTTCTGCAGGTATATGATAGAGAAATACGGTTATTAAAGTTAATGTTTAAAGCTACAGAAACTTGGATGTTTCTAAAGGAACCACTATGTTGAACTGGAAGATGGAATATTTTCACACACACAGATTAAAAACTCTAGTTTTAGACCCTTTCAAATGACCTTTGTGCCTGTGATTTATTTAAACATCTTAACAATGTTTTATTTATTTGTTAGATAGAGACAAAGATAGAGAGGAAGGTGGAAGAGAGAAGGAGAGAGAAAGTGACAGACACCTGCAGCACTGCTTCACCACTTGTGAAGCTTTCCCCCTGCAGGTGGGGGCCAGGGAACTGGACTCGGATCCTTGAGTATCATAATGCTTTCAGGGGTACATTGGATCGACCTTCTCGTGGTGCATCCCGTGAGTACCCATTCATTGGGGAAACTGACGATCCTTCCTAGCCGACTGAATCCACATGGATCCCAGTCACTTTCAAAGCCATTTAACTGACTACGGAAGAAGAGCAAACGCTAGAAGAAGAAGAAGAATGCTTTCAGTCAGGTGCACCATGACCTGGCCCTCTCTTCAACTGTTTTATAAGTATTTGCTTTGCCTGCTCATCCCAATGTGTACAGTGCTTGGCAGGAGAGATGTGCATAGCTGTGGTTTCTTGCTTCTGTGGATGTTCACTTATGGTAACTTGATTTACTGTGAACCTGGTGTTCTGTGATTTAGAAGTGACCATAAGGTTTTATATGTGCCACTCTTATGTACCTAAAGTAAGGTATATTTCTGGGCCAGCAAAATAACTTAGTTGGATAGTGAGCTACAGTGCCATGTGTGCAGAAGTCTAGGCTCCACAGTGTTGAAGGAAGCTTTAGTAGTGCTGTAGTCTCCCTCTCTCTCTCTCTCTCTCTGTCTTCCTGACTGTCTCCATTTTTTCAGTTTAAGTTTTTATTATTTTTATCTATATTTATTAGTGATTTGATAATGATCGACAATATTGTAGAACAAGAGAGGTATAATTCCTTACAATTGCAAACAGTAGAATTCTGTATCCCATCCCCTCCATTGGAAGCTTTCCTGATCTTTATCCCTCTGGGAGTATTGACCAAAATTTCTAATGGGGAGCAGAAGGTAGGAGGTCTGGCTTCTGTAGTTGCTTCTCCACTGGACATGGGCATTGGCAGGTGGATCCATATCTGCAGCCTGTTTCTGTCTTTCCCTAGTGGGGCAGTGAGGCTTTGGGACACACTGTTGAGGCTGTCTGCCCAGAGAAGTCAGGATAGACTCATGATAGCATCTACAGTTTGGCTGAAAGGCAGTATGATATAAAGCAGAACAAACTGTTTAATAAACAGGAACCTAGAGGTAAGAATATGACAGAGGGAACTAAGTGTCTTCATGGGGGAAGAAGCTAGGAAGTCTTTTTGAGATATAATCCAAAGGTCCCTTGACTTCAGTAGTTTTTTTTTTTTTTTTCCTCCAGGGTTATTGCTGGTACTCTGTGCCAGCACTACGAATCCATTGCTCCTGTGGCCATTTTTTTTTTTTGATAGATCAGAGAGAAATTGAGAGGGGTAGGGGAAGATAAAGAGGAAGAGTTAAAGAAAGATACCTGCAGACCTGCTTTACAACATGTAAGGCAAACCTCCTGCAGATAGGGGGCCAGGGGCTCCAGCTGGGATCCTTCTGCCAGTCCTTGTGCTTCATAATACGTCTGCTTAAACTGGTGTGCCACTGCCTGGCACCTGCCTTAGTAGTTTTCCATTGAGCCTGATAGCTAACATGCAGGTAATCTAAAAGTACTCTGTGAAGATAGTGTCAGAGTTGAGAATAGGAATAGAAAGCTGGATCGAGGCAGAAACTGTTCTTATTTTTTTATTTTAATTTATTTATAAAAAGAAAACATTGACAAAACCATAGTATAAGAAGGGTAGAACTCCACACAATTCCCAGAACTCCGTATCCCATCCCCTCCCCTGATAGCTTTCCTATTCTTTATCCCTCTGGGAGCATGGGCCCAAGGTCATTGTGATGTGGCTTCTGTAATTGCTTCCCCGATGAACATGGGTGTTGACTGGTCGATTCATACTCCCAGCCTGTCTCTCTCTTTCCCTAGTGGGGCAGGGTTCTGGGGAAGTGGAGCTCCAGGACACATTGGTGGGGTCTTCAGTCCAGGGAAGTCTGGTTGGCATCATGCTAGCATCTGGAACCTGGTGGCTGAAAAGAGAGTTAACATATAAAGCCAAACAAGTTGTTGACTAATCATAAACCTAAAGGCTAGAATGGTGCAGATGAAGAGCTGGGGGATCCTCCATTTTGTAGATAGCTAGTAGGCATATTTTAGTTATATTCCAAAGGGCCTGTGGCTATACTAGATTTTTTCCCCCTCAGACTGAAATCTGATATGCAGGTGGATCATAGTTATTGTCTGGGGAGATAATGTCATGGTTGGAAAAAGGACCAGAAAGTTGGATCAGTGAAGAGAGTAGCTCCCAAATATGGGAAAGGTGTATAAATATTGTTGATTGCAAACCCCATTGATTTGATCTGATCTGGGGCCCATATTCAGCTTAGGAGCCTATGTGACCTCTGTATCCCTGTAGATCTGAGTTCACATTCTGTGGTCATGAGTAGGAACATTCCAAGTTGCCCCAATATCAGGACCCATCTTCCTCAGGTGTAGCATAGAGTATGTTGTCCTCAAGAGAGGCTTAGACTCTATTTCTATTTCAGTTTTTACAAGTAGCCAGGAGACAAAACAAAAGACTGGGAATCATCCAAGCTTGCCTTGAATGCTGAAGCTCAGCTCTAGGTCACTGGACTTGGATTTTGGTACCAGTGTGTGTCATGATGTTACTGGAAGTGTCAAAAAGATCTTCTTTCCCTTTGGGATTTAACAATTCCCCAAATAGGGTGTCATGGATAAAGATTAGTTGTGAGTTCTAGGGGGAAAGGAGAAAGCTTAATGCTGGAGAAGAGTCTTTAAAATGATGAGAAAGTTTTATTTCTTAGTTGGAGTGAGGTATCCAAGAAATTGTTTAGATATACTTATTTTTTAAAATTATTTTCATTTATTTATTGATTAGAGGCAGCTAGAAATCAAGAAGGAGAGGGAGCTTGAGAGGGAGAGAGACAGAGAGACATCTGCACCACTGACAAAGCTTTCCTTCTGCAGGTGGACACTGGGGACTCAAACCCTGATCCTTGTGCATTGTAACATGTGTTCAAGCAGGTGCACCCCCACCTGATTCCTGAATAGACTTTTTCTTTATTGCATGCCACTCTTTTGTCTGCATCAAGCAGTTCTATGAAAATGTTTCTGTGACACGATTCATAATAGCCAAAACCTGGAAGCAACCCAGGTGTCCAACAACAGACAAGTGGCTGAGAAAGTTGTGGCCTCTATACACAGTGCAATACTACTCAGCTGTTAAATATGGTGCTTTCACTGTTTTCACCTCATCTTGGATGATGCTTGAAGGAATCATGTTAAGTAAGATAAGAAACAGAAGGATGAATATGGGATGATCTCACCCATAGACAGAAGCTAAAAAACAAGATCAGAAGGGAAAACACTAAGCAGAACTTGGACTGGAGTTGGTGTATGGCACCAAAGTAAAAGACTCTGGAATGGAGATGGGGGAGAGTACAGGTCCTGGAACAGGATGGCAGAGGAGAACCTAGTGGGGGTTGTATTGTTATGTGGAAAACTGGGAAATGTTACACATGTACAACTATTGTATTAACTGTTAACTCTAAAACATTAATCCCCCAATAAAGAAATAAAAAAATGTCTCTGTGACACTGAAAGAGAGCCCAGGCATCAGCAGGAATATCCTCCCCAGCTCTGCACAAACTAAAGGCAGTGTCCTGAGAACAGACGTGATTATTCTAGAGAACAGCATGGACTCTGCAGGAGACCTGTCCAGATGGAGCTAGCTAAGGAAGGAAGGAAACAGTAAATGACATATGGTGGCTTTTTGCCCTTGTGCATGGAGTCTGTGGATTTCACCATTAGGTGAGAACTCCTGGGGATTCTAATCTGACTTTGAGAGCAATTGGGGTGGAACAAATGAGGACAATACCGAATAATGTGAATAGTTCAACTACTGGGGGCCGGGTGGTGGCACACTGGGTTAAGTGCACACAGTGCGAAATGCAGGGGCAGGCACAAGGATCCTGGTTCAAGCCCCCATCTCCCCACCTGCAGTGTGGTGAAGCAAGTCTACCTATGTCTGTCTTTCTCCATCTCTATCATTCCTTCATTTCTCAATTTCTCTCTGTCCTGTCCAACAGCAACAGCAATAACAACAACAAACAACAGTGGAAAAAGATGGCCACAAGGAGCAGTGGCTACATGGTGCTGGCCCCAGGCCCCAGTGATAACCCTGAAGGCAAATAAATAAATAAAGTACTGGGTTCATGGGTTATACTTTGTTGGTGGTGTTATTCTTGCTGGGGTTTTCCCCTTCGGAGCCAACTGTTTCTGATAGAGAAAGACAGAGGTGGAGAGCTAGAGAGAGAGAGAAAAGGGAAGATATCACAGCTCTGAAGTTTCCCCCATGTGGTGGGAGCTAGTCTTGAACTTGGATCTTGTACAGGCCAAATTAGCACACTCACAAGCTAGCTTTCTGGCTGGTATTCTGTAAATTAAACACAAATACAACCCAAATTCTCCTTCTGGGAGACTATGGTCAAAAGACCATCCTTAAAAATCTTCTGGATAGGACTTCTGGGATAGGACTGAACTTTCAGTGGTTAATTTAATGTAACATATACAGCTTCAACAGCATAGCCTGAGGCTTTGCTAGTGTTCCAGTGTAATGTTCCTTCAAATATTTCTATATGTTGACTTCTGTATACTACCAACTCCTGTTGTTTCTTCTCTTGTACTTTGAATCTGCAGGCTACTCTCTTCTTGTTCAGTAACACACCATGGAGAAGCAATTTGCAAAATGGAGCCATGGTGCTTAGAAAGCTTAATTTCACACTGACTGACGGAGACAATTTATGCTCGGAGCATGGTTGTTATTATTATTTTTTTTTTAAATGAGATTTTATTACTTTTTGTTTTAAGCTATCATTTTATTTTTATTTTTTTATCTTTCTTTATTTATAAAGACAGCCAGAAATTGAGAGGAAGGGGGAGATAGGGAGACAGAGAGACACCTGCAGACCTGCTTCACCACTTGTCAAACTTTCCCCCTGCAGGTGCGACTGGGGGCTTGAACCTGGGTCCTTGCACACTATAACATGTGTGCTCAACCAGGTGTGTCACCACCTGGCCCTTATTATTATTATTATTTTTACCACTAGATTTGACCCAGTGAGATAGCAGCAAAGATATCTGTTAAATTCTTATCAACGGTTCAGAATATTAAAAATCCTATGTAATTGGAGTTCCTGTTTAGAAAAATTAATAATAGTTGTATCTAAAATGCACCTAGTCATAGATGATGGAGCAGCAAGCCGGGGGAATTGTATAATTTCATTCAATTCTAAGTACTACCCAATTTACAAGGCAACAACAACAACAACAACAAAAATAAACAAAGTTTGAAGATCAGCCATGCAATATTTCTCTGGCCATTCTATCATAAGTAATGACTTATCTATGACAGTTCCCTGATGTTCTCATGTCACATAGTAGCATTTTAGGGCAGTTCTGTGAGCCTGGCATGAGCCAGCCAGTAATAAACTGACAACTGTAAGGTCTTCTTCCTCCCCAATATGAACTCTACCCTGTGGTCCTGAAAGTCACATTCACTATCCAAATAGGCCCTGGAGTTAAACGCTTTGCTTGGCCTCTGTCATTACTTTTATTGACGGCCTTCTCCTTTGCTGCTGTGGTTGTTGCCAGTGAGGCCTCTCCAGCTTACTGACCAGAAGAGAACCTTTTCTGATGGTCTTTCACTAGTTCTTAGCATCTAGAAGACAACTGAATCCCAATGAGCTCTGATGAACGAGGCATCAAAGTTCAACATCCTCGAGGAAACACTCACGAAAGACATGTCTCTGATATCTGATTACTGTAAAAAATGGTGACTAATCCCTAGCACTGCAAAAACGGTATCATCTGTTTTCCATCTACACCATGCCTCGGCCTCGCGTGAGCTTAATGTGCAGCTTGGCGATACGAGAATCCGGCATGAAGCCCAGACAGTCTATCTCGGCATTACTCTCGATCGCACTCTGTCATTTCATGAACATCTCATAAAAACTGCAGCAAAGGTGGGCGCGAGGAATCACATCATTGCAAGACTGGCCAGCTCCTCATGGGGCGCGAGCGCTTCCACACTACGATTATCATCTCTGGCATTATGCTATTCCACTGCAGAATACTGTGCCCCAGGATGGTTCCGTAGCCCCCATGTCCACTTGGTCTATTCCAAATTATATTCCTCCATGAGGATCATTTCTGGAACCATCCATTCCACCCCGGTTCCATGGCTGCCAGTTCTTAGCAACATTGCCCCGCCAGATATTCGTCGGGATGCGGCATCATCTAAGTTCATTTCCCACGTCTACGCTCGACCAGACCTGCCAATATACTCGGATATCTTCGCCCACCCTGTCCAACGCTTGACGTCTCGTCACCCAATCTGGTCCCCTACGCCTACACTGAACTTCTCTGTTCCAGACTCTTGGAAACAGAGCTGGCAGTCAGCTGAGGTAAAGAACAAACACCTCATCACAGACCCCTGCAAGAGTCAACCTGGCTTTGACCTAGCACGTTATGATTGGGCCCTCCTCAATTGCTATCAAACAGGCCATGGCCGGTGCGCCACTATGTTCCATCGCTGGGGAGCCAGAGACGACCCGAGCTGCCCCTGTGGCTCCAGACAGACTATGACCCACATGGTCAACGACTGCCACGTCTCCAGATTCAAAGGAGGTCTCGAAACTTTACATCAGGCTCAACCTGATGCTGTTGACTGGCTACGGAAGAAGGGCAAATGCTAGATGAAGAAGAAGAGCTAAGAACTAAGAGGAACAGCTGTGATGGTGGTGGTTGCTGGAATTGAATGAGAAAGAGTTCCTATGATGTGAAACAGAGCGCGATGTTCAGCTCAGCACATGTTAAGGCAGATAGATGTACACCCAAGTAGCTACCACCTACGAGCTCTTTCCTGCCTCTCTCCAGTCAGTTCCCAGCCCTGTATCTCCTCCCATGCATACTGAAAGATTAACTTGGTTCTGTCTTCTGTCACCGTGGCTTGGTTTTGCTTTTTTTTTTTGTTTTAATCTTTTTTAAGCTTATTTGTTTCCCTTTTGTTGCCCTTTTTTTATTGTTGTTGTAGTTATTATTGGTATTGATGTCATCGTTGTTGGATAGGACAGAGAGAAATGGAGAGAGGAGGGGAAGACAGAAAGGGGAAGAGAAAGACAGACACCTACAGACCTGTTTCACTGCCTGTATATTGAAGGGTGCAGGCGAGGAGCTGGGGGCTTGAACCTGGATCCTCATGCGGGTCCTTGGGCTTCACGGTTTTGCTTATTTTAGAATATCTTATAAAGGGAGTCGGGCGGTAGCACAGTGGGTTAAGCGCACGTGGCGCAAAGTGCAAGGACCAGCTTAAGGATCCTGGTTCCAGGCCCTGACTCCCCACCTGCAGGGGAGTCACTTCACAGGCAGTGAAGCAGGTGTCTGTCTTTCTCTCCCCCTCTCTGTCTTCCCCTCCTCTCTCCATTTCTCTCTGTCCTATCCAACAACAATGACAACAATAACTACAACAACAATAAAAAACAAAGGCAACAAAAGGGAAAATAAAAAATTTTTTAAAAAGAATATCTTATAAATGGAATCATTCAGTATGAGTATTTTGTATTTGCCTTTCTGCCCTGCCTCTCGCTCTCCTGTGTAGATCACTATGCTATTTGTCTAGCCTGACGTTTTCAACCTTGTGCTATACTAATATGATTCTTTCTATCCTGGGGTTGTGACTTTGCCTGCTCTTTCATTGTGTGCTGTTGTATTCCATAAATAGACCACACTTCAACCATTCTACAGTTGATAGGCATTTCAGGCACTTAAGAGTTTTTTGGCTACGTGAAAGAAGTCTACTGTGAACATCTTTCTACATGTAACTTGCTGGAAATATGCAGATAGATTTCAAGCAGTAGAATTACTGGTTCATAAAATGGGTCTTTTAGTTTTAATAGCAACATCTACCCTGTTTACTGGATGAGCAGTTTTGATGGCAGGAGTGTTGGTGATGCTGCATTTGGACCCTCTAGATCCGTTCTGTTTTTCTCTGTCCTAATGTATAATGCAGATCATCTTAGTTCCCTAGTGCTTTGGCTCCTACTTGGATCCAACCAGTGGAATGCCCAACAGCTCACTGGAAAATAGAAAGGGGGGATGAGAACAAATAAGAGAGGTCACAGTGTTTATTCCAATTCTTGTCTCCTCACTTCAACACCAGAGAGGGATTTTATCCTTTTTAAGATTTTATTATTATTTAATTAATTTTTGGAGAGAGAGAGAGAGAATGTGAGAGATATACCAATGCATTGCTCAACTCTGGTTTATGGTGGTGCTGGAGATTGAACCTGAGACTTCAGAGACTCAGGTATGAGAGGCCTATGCAGAACCATTATGCTGTCTCCACAACTCAATTTAATTCTTTGTAGTCTTTTGAGACAGACCCACTTCCAAGCTTCCAGCTCTCTCTTCACCAACCTTCCTGATTGTTTCTATAGGGCTGACAGGTAACTACAGATACCCATTTAACTTCTTGTTGCTTGTCCCTCGGCTTTCTTTCTTTCTTTCTTTTTTTCTTTCTTTCTTTCTCTCCTTCCTTCCTTCTTTTTTTTTTTGCCTCCAGGGTTATCACTGGGGCTCGGTGCCAACACCATCAATCCACTGCTCCTGGAGGCTATTTTTCCCATTTTGTTGCCCTTGTTGTGGTTGTTATTGTTGTTAATAACTATTCTTATTCTTGGATAGGACAAAGAGAAACAGAGAGGGGAGAGGAGACAGAGGGGGAGAGAAAGACACCTGCAGACCTGCTTCACTGCCTGTGAAGCAACCCCCCTGAAGGTGGGGAGCTGGGCTCCAACCAGGATCCCTGAGCTGCGCCATGTGCGCTTAACCTGCTATACCACCGCCGGGCCCCCTGGACATTGATTTTCCATCTCCCATATGCTTTTAATCTTGCTCACATTCCTGGTAAAATACTTGTTAATAAAATATCTGGGTCTCCTACCTTTTCTTGTGTGGATTATGATTGATATGAGAGGAAATAAAGATGATTTGGAGACAGGTCATACTTGAGAATAGGAAAAGGGACCTGGTGGTGGCACACCTGACTGAGTGCACACATTATAAGGCACAAGGACCCAGGTTTAAGCCCCTGGTCTCCACCTGCAGGGGGAAAGCTTCACAAGTGGCAAAGCAGGGCTACAGGTATCTCTCTCTCTCTCTCTTCTCATCTTTATCCCCTCATCCTTTAAGTTATCTCTGTCTCTATCTAATCATAAATAAATAAAATATAATATAAAAGAAATTATTATAGAAAAAGAACAGGAAAGGTCCCACTCAATATGAGAGTAAGAGCACAGGCAAAAGACTGCACTGCCAGCTGTTATTTAAGGCAATTTATATTAACAAAGATATGTGTGCAGGGGGTCAGGCAGTAGCGCAGTGCATTCAGCGTACATGGCGTGAAGCACAAGGACTGGTGTAAGGATCCCAGTTTGAGCACCTGGCTCCCCACCTGCAGGAGAGTCGCTTCACAATCAGTCAAGCAGGTCTTCAGGTGTCTTTCTCTCCCCCTCTCTGTCTTCCCCTCCTCTCTCCATTTCTCTCTGTCCTATCCAACAACTATGACATCAATAACCACAATAATAATAACAACAACAACAATAAAACAACAAGGGCAACAAGAGGGAAAATAAATCATACTTTTTTGTTGTTGTTGTTAAATGTATGTGAATCAGACTTCAAGGAAACACAAAGATGTGATGCCCTTCTTATTGACAAGTAGACTTGGAGTTTGAGCCTGAGGACAAATGACTCCACTGTTTCAATTTCTTTTCTTTTTTCTTTTCTTTCTTCCTTTCTTTTCTTGCTTTTCTTTTCTTTTTTTTTCTTTTTTTGCTTTCAGAGGTATTGCTGGGGCTCGGTGCCATCACTATGAATCTACTGCTCCTGGCAGCCATCTTTGTTTTTCCATTTTATTAGATAGGATGAGAGAAACTGAGCGGAGAGGGGAGACAGAGGGGAAGAGAGAAAGATCTGCTTTGCCACTTAGGAAGCAGGTGGGGAGCAGGGATTCAAACCCAGATCCTTGAGCAAGTCCTTGCTCCTCATATTATGTGAGTTTCACCATCTGCATCACTGCCTGGTCCCTAGTTTCAACTTTTTTTTATTCATAAACTGGAAATAATGATTATATTAGTCTTGGAATGCTTGGTAACTAAACCAAAATTGTCTTTCCAAAGCAGATAATAAATGAATAAAAGGTGACAATAATACATTAAAAAGGTGAGAGGGAGGATCATGGTTGTATTTATTTATTTTTTAATATTTATTTATTTATTTACTTATTACATATCTGATAGGATAGAGGTAAGTCAAGAGGGAAGTGGAAGAGAGAGACACATGCGGCCCTGCTTCACCACTCTTGAAGCTTCCCCCTTGCAGGTAGCACATGGGGCTTGAACCTGGGTCATTATGCATTGCAATATGTGTGCTCAACTAGGTGTGCCACCACCCTGCCATTGAGGTTCATGATTTTATTAATCAAACTGCACCATTGGTGGTAGGAGACATTCATGAGCTACTCTGAATCGCAGAGGGAGATTGCCAACACCAGTTAGTGAATGAAAATTGCTTTAAGCACAGCTGTATTGTAGAGTAATGAAGACAAAATAAAGATTTGGAAGTCATATCTGTGTAGGAATCTTTTTTATTTATTTTTTCTTTATTGGGGGATTGATGTTTTACAATAGACAGTGAACACAATAGTTTGTGCATAACATTCCTCTGTTTTCCACATGACAATACAACCCCCACTAGGTCTTGTTTTCAACTTCTGCCTGTGAGTGAGATCATCTCATAACCATCCTTCTGTTTCTGACTTATCTCACTGAACAGGATTTCTTCAAGCTTCATCCAAGAAGAGGTGAAAAAGGTGAAGTCATCATTTTTAATAGCTGAGTCGTATTCCATTGTGTATAGAGACCACAGCTTACTCAGCCACTCACCTGGGTTGTCTCCAGGTTTTGGCTATTACAAATTGTGCTCCTATGAACATGGGTATACATACATCTTTTTGGATGGTTGTGTCCTTTCTATTTCAGGTGTGAGTGGAGAGATCTGTCAGGAAAAATATAAAATTATAATTAAGGTAAAAGCTTAGAGTAATACAGCAGTGAAGGCTGGTGAAGGTCACCCCCATGAACCATGTGGAGAGATGAAATCCCAAAGCTGAATAGACAATGAGGTCTAGAAACGAGGACATTGAGGAATGCCAAGCATCTTTCAAGTGAGATCCTGGTTCTAGCATAGAAAATTAGAATCTTCCATGCCTGAGCAAAAGACATCTGAGAGGCAGACTACCAAAGCATGTAACAGAATGAATCTGCAGGTATATTTTTTTCTGTTTTGTTTGTTTGCTTGACAAGGTAGTAATTTGAATAGTCTTTTGAACAATTCTTCTGAAAGACCAGCATTGTCTTTTTAACATATATATATTTTATTATCTTCATGTTTATTGGATAGAGGCAGCTGGAAATAAAGAGAGAAGGAAGAGGTAGAGAGACAGAGAGACTCCTGAAGCTCTGCTTCACCACTTGCAAAAATTTTCCCCTGCACTCTGGGGTCGGGGGGCTCAAACCTGGGTCCTTGTCCATCGTTACATGTATGCTCAACTAGGTGTGCTACCATCTGGCCCCCAAACCCAGAATTCTATCCCTTCCATCTTTATTTTGTTCATATTAGAGATACAGAATCAAGGTCAATTTCTCTCTCTCTCTCTCTCTCTCTCTCTCTCTCTCTCTCTCTCTCTCTCTCTCACACACACACACACACACACACACACACACACCATCCTCTCAGTAGCTGCATACATCAAAGCAAGTTCAGACAGCAAGCTGCCAGATTTTGAAAGAAACAGATTCCAGTTGATTTGTGGGTATGCATGCCAAAGCAACAAAGTTTCCAAGGCAGCTAAGGTTTGGGGCTGATTCTGAGAGCACTGAAGGCTAAGTAAATAGACCAGAAAGCAAACAATGTGCTTCTGGCATCCTGCTGGTGATTCAGAAAATTCTGATTCAAAAACAGGAATTATTTTCAAAGGTCTTTTGACAGAACTGACAACTCCTCAGCTGCCAGCCACTCTCCAGAGACCATAATGAGTCCTTCCTTGTCAGGTCTTCTTGTATAACAAAGAAATTGTTAGTCTCCTCTCCTCTCCTCTCCTCTCCTCTCCTCTCCTCTCCTCTCCTCTCCTCTCCTCTCCTCTCCTCTCCTCTCCTCTCCTCTCCTCTCCTCTCCTCTCCTCTCCTCTCCTCTCCTCTCCTCTCCTCTCCTCTCCTCTCCTCCCTCCCCTACCCCTCCCATTCCCCTACCTTTTCCTTCCTTCCTCCTCTCTCTCTCTCTCTCTCTCTCTCTCTCTCTCTCTCTCTCTCTCTCTCCCTCCCTCCCATAGCGAGTGCACTTACCTTTGCTTATGCAGAAGATAAATTATTATTTAATGAAAACACTTGTTCAGGCTGGTCAGTAGGTTGTATCTGTCAGCGGATATCAGTGTGGTCTTTAATATGTCAGTGAGTCAGTGGCAGGCAGAGTATCTGTATAAACAGATGGCCAAAAGGTACTTGCTTTCCAAAAGAGAAACTAAGAAGATTATCCTAGAGAAGGGACTCACACTGTCTTAGGGATCTGTCACTCTGGCTGAGGCTCCTGGAAATAGTAAAAATATATATTTTTCTTTTATTGGTTTGTAGTCAACAATAACATGTCTTAGTTTTTCACATAACACTCTAACATCATGTTTCAGAACCTGAACACCGCCCCCCCCCCACATCCCAGAGTCCTTTACTTTAGTGTAATACAGTACTAAGTTATTAAGAGGGTGAATTCTCCTTCTTTACCCCATCTTGGATGGAGCTTGAAGAAATCACACTAAGTGAGATAAGTCAGAAAGAGAAGGGTTAATATGGGATGATCCCACTTATGGACAGAAGTTGAGAAATTAGAACAAAAGGGAAAACACAAAGCAGAATTTGGACTGGATTTGGTGTAAAAATAAATTTTTAGAATAGCACACCAGAGTAAGGGGCAATCCTCTTGTCAGATGATATCCCAGGAAGAGACTGTATATTTAAATGTACATAACAAATCTTACTCTTTTTTTAAAAAAATTATCTTTATTTATTTATTGGATAGATACAGCCAGAAATTGAAAGGGAAGTGGGTGATAAGAAGGGAGAGAGACAGAGAGACACCTGCAGCCCTGCTTCACCACTCACAAAGCTTTCCAGTTGCAGGTGGGGACTGGGCTCAAACCCTGGTCTTGAGCACTGTAACACATACACTCAACCAGGTACGCCACCACCTAGCCCCTACAAATCTTAGTCTTCATTCACTACAATATTCAAATTCCTTGTCCTTGTTTATATAGGTCACTACTTCCATCTCAGAAGTCAAAAAACCCTTTCTGAAAAACTGACTTTTTGTTATTAGCACAAAATTATCATTTTTCCAAAGTTTTGTGTTTTTTTTTTTTTGGTTCATTTTATCTTTGAAAAGACTCTGCATTGGCTTCCTGTCTCTCTTTTTTTCCCCATGTAAAATGAGTCAGATTTTCTGCATTGGCTTCCTGTCTCTTTCTTTTTCCCATGCTAAATGAGTCAGATTTTCTTTGTCCGTATAGCATAGATGGCTAAGAGGATGGACCTTAGAACAATTCAAACCTGGGTTTGAGTTCTGATCAAGCTATTCTTGGTTCTTTTTTTCCACACCTATCACTTTCTCTAGATCTAATTACCTCCTGCTCCTCTCTGTCAGGGAGTTCCCTTTTGTTTGACTGGGATCTCTGGTGGCACCTCACTGGTCTCCTCCGTTAGCTTACTGCATAAATTTGAAGAGAACAATGACCAATTTAATAAGAAAAAAGATATTTTCCCCAAATCCTCAAACGGTGTTCTTTACATTTTATTTCTATAAACAAAGCCTTTTTTTTTAAACTAAAAGGAGAGATGACGAAAAAAAATAATAATGAGAAGAATCAGGAATCAGGATCTAAGTTTCATAACCTAAAGTCTGATTTCTCTTGGGACCATGTGGACTAATCCTGTTATAATCTTCCTGTAACTACAAACAGAAGTTTTAAATGTAATAAGTATTTTTCTTTTGTCATCACTTGGGCTCCATTGCTCTGGGCCATATAGAAATTGAGACAGAAAGAGGGAAAGAGAGGAAGACATTACTTCTCTGAGACTTCTTCCAGTATGACGGTGGCCAGAATCAAACATGGGTCACAAGCATGGCTAAGCAAGTGGCTTCCCAGGCCCAAGACCATCTTTTGATGCTACACACAGTCTGCAAATTTATGGCAAAATATGCTACTTAAAAGAATGGGTGAGTGTCCCAGTTTTTGCATCAGACTTTCTGATCTGAAAAATAAAGAGGACAGAGGTAAAGGAAATCACATCTATTGCTGAAGTGAATGCTTCCAAGAAAGGAGAGAGCCAGAGATAAGAAGCTCTATTTAGACATTTAAATCCAGCCCCAATCTTGGATTGTCTCCAAGTAAATTTGTGGGGACAGAGGGGAGGGGAGAAGTCTAATTGAAAGTAGTATCATATGTATTTGTATGTGTATATGTATATATTTACTTCAGTTTATTTAAAAATTATTAGTGATTTAATAATGAT